>NC_091800.1:37207727-37510757 GCF_041296235.1 Equus asinus | reverse complement strand
ATAAATATAAATATATGAGAATTTGTCTTATTTTCAGACTTGTAATCTAAATCTAATCTAAAAAGAAATTCATATTGACATCACAGAGAGAATTCACTGAGACAGTCTTTTTTTAATTCAAGCGTGCTATATTTGAGTTTCTCCCTTTAAAAACATGTCTGCTCGATCTTAGAAGGAAGCAATCCTTTGTACTGGCTAAGCTATTTTTGAGGAACTGCCTGACAATTTACAGGGTTATTACTGAAAAAGGTTATAATCTGAACTACTCACTTTGGTGTTCAAAGTCCTCCATAATCTGTTTCCAATAAATTCTTTAGGCAATTCTATCATTAAAGAAAAAATAAACTTAAATTCTAACAACTAGTCAAATTTGTACACTTTCTTTTACAGCAAATCTCTTTGTAATCTTTCAGAAAATAGTAGCATAACTGAATCCTAAAATTCCTTTAGAATGTTGTGATTACTTAAGTCAATTACAGAATGTGGAACCTGCTACTGGGCACATATTTGGGATCACAAAGAGTCTTCTCAAAGGAGAGAACAACTTGAATTTGAGAAAGTGTCTCTTTAACCTTAAATTTTTAGATAACATCTAATTTTTTAGATTCAGACAAGTTTTTTTCCTTGATCTAAAATTATTCAGTTTTGGGGCTGGCCCCGTGGCCGAGTGGTTAAGTTTGCACGCTCCGCTGCAGGCAGCCCAGTGTTTCGTTGGTTCGAATCCTGGGCGCGGACATGGCACTGCTCATCAAACCACGTTGAGGCAGCGTCCCACATGCCACAACTAGAAGGACCCACAAAGAATATACAACTATGTACCGGGGAGCTTTGGGGAGAAAAAGGAAAAAAAAAAGTCTTTAAAATTATCCAGTTTTAAAATACATGTTCCACCCAGAAATGGAATGGAAATTAACTATTTAATTTGACAAATTTCAAATAAAATGTTTACTTTAATGTTTATTCATTGAATTGATAAAAACATACATGACCACAAGAGAAAATTATCCAGCTAGTTATTACTGTAAATATTGTCCTTGTGGTAAACATTATTGCAAAATGGAAAAATTATTAAGTTAGAAGTACTTGGGAAAGAGAACTGTCTTATCTATTGGATATGGTTGCTTTATTATTAAAAACATATGTATTTGCACATAATTTTGCCTAAAATACCAGATATAAATGATGTGTTGTGAGATTAGGCATTTATTTAAAAAGTATACAGTCTAACATATATAACTCATTGATTTACATATTACCCAGAAAGATAAGTGTTGTATCTTTATGAATCATATATTTGGGAGATAGTGGTTTAAACAAAAAGAAAAAGATACAGTTACTTTTTTATAACATACAAATAAAGTTATTATATTACATATAATAATTCTAGTATAATAGTCAAAGAAATATATATGTACAAAAATAGAAAAAGTTTATATTTAGTAAGCCCCAATAACTGAGTTCTAAATTCAAGAGTTTTATTGTAGCATATACATCAATGGAAAATATTCACAAGCTTCACCATCTTGATTCTTTAAGTGAAGAAAATATAAGTTTTGAAATGATAACATCAAACCTGTCAGATAAAACTATCAACCAAAAAGTACAATTAAAAAGCAGGCGTGCATATCCTTACATATGCACCCTTTGTACACATGATAAAAAATCACATTCCTATACCAGATAGAAATGAATGGAAGGAGGCTTGCCTAAGGGCGAAAATCTTCTAGAACCATTTAGTAAATGTAACAATAAAGGCCTGATCCACCTAAAGACAGCTTCTGGTTTTCCCGGTGCTCAATCACAGCTCGCAGATTGCTCTGTGTTTCAGCTTGGTAGATGGCCATGGTCAAGCACAGGTGTGTAAAAGCACACACATGTGCACCCACCAGCTAGCGTGCGCGTGCACATGAGCGGAAAATGGATGGCAGACCAAGAGAGATTTTTAAGAACACATAAAATAGTGTATAGAAATTTACATTCTGAAAGCTAAAATGCTTTACTGGTATAAATGTGATCCTTGAATTTAACTTTTACAGAATTGAAAAACAAAACTCTCATTCTCAATTCTTTATACTATAATGATTGTGAAATCACAAGTATTTAAGGGTAAACAGGAATATTTTAGATAGATTGTGTGTGTGTGTGTGTATGCACGCAGGCGTGCTGTCAAACTTCCTATTTCACCCACTAAAATGAGGGAAGAGTCTAACTTTCCTAACTCTATTGTCATTTATTTAAGGCCTTTGCTTGCATTTTCTGCTTTTACAATTTCCATTCATTTCCATACAGAAAATAATGCAAGCTCTTCTCTTTCTCTAGCATGAATAAAGCAATACAAATAAATATAACAGTGACTGTTAGATTGCTATAACACACGTATATTTTTCAAGCACAGCAACAACCTGACACAATAATTTTCTCCCCTGGTTTATTTCCCTTGTGTAGAGATTAGACTACTCAGAAACCAGAGATTAAACTACTCAGAAACCAATCAAATCTCTCAAAAGCATTCAAATGACTCAAAGACTTGGACTATAGGTAAGACGAACGTAGAAAAACATAATGTAATGAGCTAAAATTTCACCTGGGACAGATTCTCCTTCCTGCTTTTCACATAATCTGTTCCGTTATTTCCAATTTTAATGTGTTTTCCCAGATTATCTGAGTCACATACTTAGAGCATACATAGAGATTAAAATATGCGGACAAAATTTATCAAGTTCAGGGGATTTTAACATTGAGCTTCACTAGCTGTTGTAATTTATATGAATTTGGCTCTGCTCTGCCTTTAAGAATCTATATTAGGGAGATATGTAAAGATTGCACAAAGTAATGTATAAAGAAACCTTTAATATATTTCCACAAAATAACACTTATCTAATATGGAGTGTAATTGCCTGTTCAAAAAGAAAGAAGAATTTGGGGATCCGGTTTCTCAGGGGAAACAGTTCTTCAGGCCGTAACATTGAAGCAGCTTACACTGCACCCACAACTAACATCCAAGGAAAAGAATCAGTCCCTTTTTCTGTACCAGCCCACTTTTATTCCATCAGTTTCTTCCTTCACATTTTCTATATTATCTCCAAAGTGAAATTAGTGTAAGTGCCAAATTTTTTTATATTAAATAGTTCAGATTTGGACCACTTAAACTTACCTAAGAATAATAAATATGAAAAATTCCGCTATAAATAAATATTTAGATTCTCTTTTCAGCCCTTAACACTACACAACTTTTCCTGAAATGCTAATAGTACCAATGCAGATATAATAGGATAAGTTACTTATTTACTATGCTATTTTCCTTTAAATAAGTAAAGCCTACAAGTTCCGCACATATAGATGTATGTATGTATATGTATATATAATATATAACATTTATGTGTGTATAGTCTTATGAGTGCCATCATCTAACAAGTAAAATTCGGATCACAGAGAAGAAAGCTAGCAGATGAAGAAATTGCTCACCTGGAGGAAGCTGATCAACAGCCTGAAGTCTACTTGTGATGGTGTGTAGGGTGAGGATAGCAAAGGAAAGCAAAGTCGGGAATGCTTGAAAAATAAAATATTTTTAGTTAACAAATAGAAAAAGCAAGTGGGTAAAAAGGGCCAATTGAATCAAGAATCCTTCTCTATTGATTTCAAAGTTAAGCCTAAAATTACTTGGATTGACAAGTTTCTAGAAGATACGGTCATTGGTATTTCCCCAGATACATAAGACTTAGTCTTATTGGAAGAAAATTATTTTTTGGAGTACTTCAGTTTAGCTGAGATAGAACAGAGCAAAGTTACTATATAAATGCCTGGGTCAATGGGAAAAATACTCTCGTGATGACGGTGGATTTACTTAACCTAAATAAAATAGATACTTTTCTGCAATAGTGAGTAGGTAGAAGATGTGAATAAGCAGGCCACCAAGATTAAACTTGCAAACTGTCTATTTTTTAATATCCCTAGAGGGCAAGGTTTTAACAAAAATTTTTACTGCATCTTAACGTTAGTTACGCAATGTGTATTGTCTGGAACTTGAAACAGCACAATAGTTGTAATTTAGCTCTTTACTCAGTCATCTAGAAACCTTCAATTTTTAAAAGCGCATTGACTTTAGTAATGAGAAAAATACATATATATATTTCTGTAACAATTTCTACTCTTTTTTTCATCTGATGTGAAACATTTATGTAATATGAAATTAAGAAAATGCTGTCCTTTTTGTTTTTGTTTTCCTTTTTATGAACTACTAATTTAGGGATACTATGGATGTGTATAATTGATCAATTTCTTAGACTACACAAAAGGGAGGATTTTGTTTGTATTAATGTTATTGAAATGTACAGTGAATATAAGAAATCGATTGTCTGAAAGTCGTGCGAAAAATATACCTGTCAGTGAGCAAAAGTAGCTTTATTTTTTAAATAGTCTCATTTTCTTATTTTCCATCTTTATTCAACATCTGTTGTTTGCCCCTCCCCTGGAATGTAATTATGCAGGATTCCAATGTAAAACAGGTTGAGTAGTTAATAACAGGCAGCTCAAACATTTTTTTCCGCACTGTTGACCTCCAGATGTTTCTTTCATTTTTTTTTCTTTTTTCCCCTGGCTTCGTGTTTAATTTGTGTATGTTTCTTTCCTATTCTTAAAGTACATTCCTACAACAGATGGAAACACCTGAAAATAAGTCTGCCTCATGCACATGTTTAAATGATGCCTATTGTGATATTTAACACAGTAAAGGGAATACAGAATATACAGAATATTTGTTTAGGGGAAGGAAAATAATTAATCTGTAAGTCATCTTGTTATTATGTTCAATTTAAAATTCTGAAGAGACAATCTACTGCTTGCCAAAGACATATGAAGAAAAGTTTATAGTCTACAACCTTCATTTGTTCTTATTTTGTTAACAGATTCATTTGCCTTTTTTGCATTTGACATAATTTTCTTAAATTTTCAGTGCCACCAGATATCGTACTTTTTTTTATTCACTGACCATTTTACACATAAAAGGCACTTTACATTCACTTGATAATAATCCAAACTCAGTAAACAGTACGTGACATATTTTAGACATATTGAAAATATGTCATATATTTTTTTAAATAATGTAATCAGAGTCACACCAGGTATAGAACTCCTTTATTCAGAAAAATATATCTCATCCAAGAAAGAACAGATATACGCCGTGCACTAGGTTGGATACTGTCCCCTCAATATTCATGTCCACCCGGAACATCAAAATAGGACCTTATTTGGAAATAGGGTCCTTGCAAACGTAATTACTTAAGATGAGGTCATACTGGATTAGAGTGGGCCCTAATCCAAATTCTGATGCCCTTATAGGAAGAGAAAACTGAGACACAGACAGTCGCACAGAAAGAACGCCATGTGAAGATGGAATGAGAGATTGGAGTGTTGTGTCTAGGATTGCTGGGAATTACCAGAAGCTAGCCAGAAGCAAGAAGGAATCTTCCCCTAGAGCCATCAGAGAGCATGGCCCTGCCCATACCTTGGTTTTGGACTTCTAGCCTCTAGAACTGCAAGAGAATAAATTTCTGTTATTTTTAAGCCACTTAGTTTATGGCATTCTGTTATGGCAGCCCTAGGAAGCCAATACTGATTTTGGAACCAGGAAGTAATGTGCTGCTGTAACAAATACTTAAAAATGTGGAAGTGACGTTGGAATTGGGTAATGAGTAGAAACTGGAAGAGTTTTGAGACACTTGATTAAAAAAAGCCTAGATTGCCATGAGGAGACTACTGGAAGAAATATGAACATGAAAGGTGGTTCTGATGAGGGTTCAGAAAGAAGTGAGGAGAGCTGTAGAGAAAGCTTCTATCCTCTTAGAGGATACATATATGGTTATATCATCATGAATAGAAGGTGGGTAGAAGTAAATGGTAAAGGTGTTTCTCATGAGGCCTCAGATGGAAATGTTACTGGACACTGGAAAGCATCATTATTATAAAGTGGCAGAAAACTTGGCCAAAGTGTTGTGTGGAAAGTAGAACTTTTAAGCAATAAACTTGGATATTTAGCTGAAGAGAGTTCCAAGCAAAGTGTGGTAGGTGTGGCCTGGTTTCTCTTTGCCAGTTATAGTAAAACGTGAGAGGAAAGAGATTAATTAACGAATGAACTTTTAAGCAAAAAAGAACTAGCTTGATTTGGAAAGTTTTCTGCCTATCCAGTTAGTATGCTCTGGAAACACAGATAAGAGTGTGGCTGGACAGTCATTTGCTGTAGAGATTAGCCATGTGACTTATGGATCCAATCAATCATCTCAAGACAAGTCAGGATTGGAGAAGTGGTTATTGAGGATGGATCTGTGGAGGACAGTCTTGTCTAATGGTACGGATCCCCTCAGCAGCCACAGAAGACAAAGTTTCTGAGAATTTTACACCAGCAGAACCACTGTCAACTTGGACTGAAAGAGACAAGAAAGGGGACAAATGAAGGGAAAATGACTCCAAGGGTACAGTCACAGATACAGGGACCCAGAAGAATGGGAGACTTCCCCAGAGGGTCAAAAGGACTTAAAGGCAGAGCATTAAGACACAGAGGATTATTTTCAGGCCTTGAAACTTAGTGGAATTTGCCCTGCTGCATTGCCAACTTCCTTTAGACTAGTAATCTCTTCGTTCCTTCCATTTCCTCCCTTTCAGAATGAAATGTCCATCCTATGCCTTTTCCACCATTGTATTTTGGAAGCAGGTAATTTATTTTCTAGTTTGATAGGCCTGTGAAAGGAAAGGAATGGTGCCCCTGGATGGACCATACCCAGAGTCTCACCCACACCTGGTGCTGATGCTGAGATTTGGGACTTTCTGAGTTAGTATTTAGATGAGATTTGGAACTTAGAGTTCATGTTGGAAAAGGTTAAGACATTTGGATGATGTTGGGAGGGGATGAATGGATTTTATAAATGGGACAACTGTGAATTTAGAGGGGGCCAGAGGGTAGACTAAGTTGAATAGTGTCCCCCCAAAATTTGTTCAGCCAGAAAACCAGAATATGACAACAGAAATAGAGTCTGCAGATTTAATTATTTAGGATGAAGCCAGTTAAGTTAATATTAGGATGGGTCCTAATCCCATGACTGGTGTCCTTATAAGAAGAGAAACAAGAGACACAGGGAGAGTCATTCAAGAGAACACCATGTGACCTTGGAGCAGAGATGAGAGTGATGTGTCTGGGATTGCTGGCAACCTCCAAAATCTAGGAAGAGGTGAGGAAGGATTCTTTCCTAGAGCTGTGAGAGAGCAGGGCCCTGCTGATACCTTCATTTTGGACTTCTAGTCTCCAGAACTGTGAGACAACAAATTTCTTCTGTTTTAAGCCCCCCGGTGAGTTCTATCTTGTTACAGTAGCCCTAGGAAACTAATACAGACTGTCAAGAAAGACTTTAAAAATATAGATACCCAGAATACAAAAAAATGGCTGTTGAGAATGACAGCGGGGCCAATTAAAAAGTAGAGTCTAGAAAAGTAAAACAAGATTGATTGATATAACTAAATTAAAATGTTGTCTTCTATAGGATGGTTCATAAATAAACTAAATTTGGCATAAGAGATAAGTACATATGCCAGTAACACTGATGCCGCTGAGTATAAGACTGAAGTGTAATCAGCCAGGAAAAATGTGTGTGTGTGCATATGCGTGTGTAAGATTGTTCCACATCTTACCAAATACTTTGAAATAGAATATTTCCTTAAAATGCCTGAAAATGAATAGTTCTCTGTGCTTTATTTTCTAAGATTTCTAAGGCTTCTCTTTTCAGTTCATATGACTTGATTTTTATGTATACTAATCACGTTTTTGGTACCATCTGCGCAGCAACTTTTGCTTAAAATCTCCATGTCTATTAGAGGACTATTAAATAAAATGTATGACTGTAGGTATGCACGCATATGTGCATGAGTATTTGGATTAAAATAAAAAAAGAGATAGTCCTTTGTAAGTAAAAAACATATCTCCCTATTTGTGAATACGGCTTCAAATCACCCACGTTTTTAGGAAACTTACTATGGATAGTATGGAAAAGTGATTCAAATTCACATATACTCAGAATTATCTCAATGCATACACTAATAAATTTTCCTACTTCTTTCAAAAATGAATACATAAACATTAAAATATTCAATTTTTATGTATTTATTGGGAGGCATTTGACTACATTTTTTATTTAAATGGAAGAAATAAGGCAGAAATATATTTCCCTTAAGAAATACAATGCTAAATTTCACCAAAATATACTGTACATTAGCAATAGTTACATGCGTTATTAGCGAAGACATTTCTTTTTAAGTTAATATAGTACGCGCCCAGTGTGTTTCTCTTGGGTTTTATGTCCCAATTTATTAATATTAAATCATCTTTTTTTCTGTAAGACACTCGCTTTAGTCTGTTTAGGCTTCTATAACAAACTACCATAGACTGGGTGCTTATAAACAACAGAAATGTATTGCTCACAGTTCTGGAGGCTGGGGAAAAGTCCAAGATCAAGGCACCCGCAGATGCAGCATCTGGAGAGGACCCGCTTCCTGATTCACGGAAGGCTGCTTTGACCCTGTGTTCTCACATGGTGAAAGGAGGCCTCTTTTATTAGAGAACTAATCCCACTCGTGAGGGCTCCACTCTCATGGCCTAAGCACCTCCCAAAGGCCCCACCTCCCAATACCATCACATTGGGGATCAGGTTTCAACACACGAATTTTGGATGGACACACAAGCATTTGGTCTACAGCAGCCCTCTACTTCATGAAAGAAAAGAAATGTGGGGGGAGGGGAGAAGACCAAATGCCACATAGATCTAAAAAGAAATTGAGCCAAATCTCAGATCTAGTCTGTTGTGGAACTACCTAAGAATGAAAAGAAAAAAAAAAACCCTGCTACATTCTATATATGTGTATATATAGAGAGAGACATACATATATGTTAGTGAGTATTCACGTGCCCTTTCCAAGTGCAAAGCCTAAGAATCAATCCTTCCATGTTATATAATATGTCTCACAGTAATTGAATCTAACAGTGTGTAAAAACTGACATCAGTATCTCACACACAAATGCAAGAAAATATCTCACTGTTTTGTGATATTGTTCACGTGATGTTATTTCAGTTTCTTTACACGAAAAATCAATGCATACTTTATTGTAACATAGCAAATTACCCCTGGTCACTTTGTTTCAAATAGTGTCTTCTAAGTACCATACTGACATCTTAGATTTCAGTGGGTTCTGAGCAGAGATTTGAAGCACCGAGCCAGGTTTTACAATAGGGAACAGCTATTAAATTAATTTTTTCCTGATATTTGGCTCTCAATCATTAGGCCGACCCAGAAAAATAATGTAAAACTAGATTTTAAAAACTAATTTACCACAACTAGAAGGACCTGCAACTAAGATATACAACTATGTATACAGGGGGGTTTGAGGAGATAAAGCAGAAAAAAAAAATAAAAAAGAACATTGGCAACAGTTGTTAGCTCAGGTGCCAATCTTTAAAAAAAAAAACTAGTTTATATTATCAGAACTATAATCAAAGAGGAAAAATGCTTGATACATTTTGGGTTTTCTGCAAAATTTCTGCTCACTACCATAGTGCTTTAGTGAGCAGATTTTGTAATGTGTAATGCCTACCAAAAAGTCACAAGGCCACAATAAGCCATCTAATCAACATTATCCTTGATGATGGTTACAGAGAAGAGGGAAATCATTTAATCCATGTGACTTTGATGTCAAAACAAAATGGCACACTGACAGGTGCAGGCCAGGTTGTGATTAAATTTCAGAGATTACAAACCCGGGTAGCTGAATTCTCGTTCATTTTAGTCTTGAAATCAAAGGACAGGTATTGAAGAGTATTAAAATATCCAGCTAAGACAGAAACAGATCTTATCTGAAAATTTCTCTGTAAATTTCTCTAACAAAAACAGTAACAATGACAGTAAAAAGAAAGACGAGTCAACATTCTTATTATGACAGAAAGCAAACATCACTAGTACATATCCATGCAATCAAAAATACTGAGCTTATTCCACAATTACAAATGAGTTATGTTCTGAAAGTTTATTCAATATACTGACTCCGGGAATTCAAAATATATTGTACTACATGTAAAAGTCATGGAGATTCATAGTTTAGTTTACAAAAACCTACTGAACATATGGAGTGGCTGAACTATAGTACTATGAATATCAACTCTGACATTAATTTGAAGTCCTAGCAACAGGGAACAATAAACATAATAGGAAGTGGAGGAGGTACAGCTAGTTCCTTGCTTCCCAGACACAAGGGACTGTATGAAGACATACGGAATAAGAGTTTGTTTCACTCCAACCTCCTTTGCTCTCCCTTCCTTCTCTGCCATCCACTTAACACTCTCCCATCCCTAAATTTATTAGACTTCCTTTATTTTCCCAATTGGCCAATTTTCCCTTGGCTAATTTACTCTCCTTGTAAGTTCACTATACCTCCAAATCACCTATAGACTTTTCCTCCTTCAAGAAAACTTTACTTCGTGCCAAGCTGTTCACATCTGGTGTATGCTATGCCTAAAAGCAAGCTCATTGAATATATCCAAACTCATCTGACTTAATAAACCCATACCACTCTCAAAATTTAAAGAAAAATAAGGCACCTTTTATGAACTTTTTAAGAAACTTCTTGGCCAAAGAGACCATGTCTTTACAAATTTGGGAACATTAATAAAACAAGTTTGTCTCATTTGTGAAATTTTAATAGAAGTAAACTGGTGATATGAAAACATAAGACAGAACACACAAATACACATGTGCACCTGCACACACACATATGTAGAGACTTTTGCAGAGGCACAGAAAGGCCAGTGTCATGTGGCAGCCTGTCAGCATCCCTAGCTGTGCCTGCTTCTAATAGCAGCTTCCTTTTCTCACTTTTCGAAGGCACAGTCAGCAGCAGGGGTTCAGAATGTGGCAAAGACGGTGAGGAAGGGAGAGTGCCCTGCATATGTGGGTCATTTATAAGTCAGAGACTGCCTGTGCTGCTCCCTACGGCTGCATATTATACTGCCGAGCTCTTGGTGTCAATGTGGATACCAAGTCAGCTTGAATACGGAGCCTCGTGCAAAGGAAAGCCATTCATTTTGGGAATCTACGTTTTAGCATCACAAAGCAAAACATAAAGGTATTCTTGTTTTTAATATGGTCATATAATACTTCTCACACCAAATTTAAGCACATAATGAGTAATACACATAATCACTTGGGGGTGGTATTAATCTACAGTTGAGGTGAAAAGGTCATAAATATATGATTCTTTCCCTCTAGGTCATTTTTGTAGTGAATGGAGACAGAATTCCAGGGCCATTGAAGATCTATTTCTACGTTTCTCTAACAGGAATGTGTGTTTGAGATACACAAAACCAAAAATAGATAAGACATGTTTTTCTGAAGAATAAAATTACTAGACAGAAAATAATTTAAATCATTAATTCTCTGTTAAAGCAAATATTATTACAAAACAGAAAGCAAAACATGGGTATTACCAGCAGTCCTCAGAAGACTCATTAGTATTCATTAACTATCCTCTGCCTTCAGGGATCCTTTCATGGAAAATCTGAGAAATACCAGAAAGATAAGGGGCTTTGACCTGTGTCACATGCAAATTAGAAGCAGATTGGAAGTTAGAACCATATCTATCTATTTTTCTTTTTTCTTTTTCTTTTGGTGAGGAAGATTGGGCTTGAGTTAACATCTGTTGCCAATCTCCCTCTTTTTTTTTTCCTCCCCATGTCTACCATACAGCTTCTTTTCCACCCTCCATTTCTACAGTTTATGTAACAAAAATCAGGGAATCAAAAGAGATACAGTAATACTGTGACAAGGTAATTTGATAAACTACAAAAAGTGATGCTAGCTTTTGTCTTTCTTTGAGTTTTTAAATAAAGTAAATTCCATTTTTAACAATTGTTTTCTGCCTGATCTCAATAGTGGAAGAGAATAAAGAGGAAGATTTATTTTTAGTTTGGCCTTCTCTTCATTATTTACCTATGGTTCCTTGACATTCTAAGAAATAGTGACACACAAAAAAAGTATATCTCATTTAACTCTTAGTTGAACATTGTGGGAAGCACCCTATTTCTAGAATGGCTTGGCCTTCGCTTTTCTTAGAGCCTAGTTCAGGTGTCCATGTGTATGAGTGACTGCTCAGACAAAGAATGATAGTTATATTAATAAATTTGTTTTGTATTTTCCAAATGTAATTGGACAACATCAACATAACTCCAAATAGAAGAAAGCAAATATTCATGCCTGCAATCAAGCCACCTCTTCTTCAGTCAAGTATATCCATCTAACCTTCTTTCCTTGCAACTGTTGTTTATATGCATAAACAATCTTCGAATAGTTTGAATCTCAAAGGAGATGCACTTGTGTGTGATAATTTACATTTTAGGGGTGAGAGGGAGTCTAGATAATAAGGGAGTCTATGTAATAAAATGTCTTTATATTCCAGGTAAGAAAATTGAAGTTCAAAATAGTTAGTGGCAGACTAAAATTATTCTCCTAATCCTAAATACAGTTCTCTTCCCACACTACATCCATATATTTTTCTTTTCTTTTCTTTTGTCTGGTGAGGAAGATTGGCCCTGAGTTAACATCTGTTGCCAATCTTCCTCTTTTTTTTTTTCTCCCCAAAGCCCCAGTACATAGCTGTATATCCTTACTGTAAGTCATTCTAGTTCACTATGTGGGACACCACCACAGCATGGCTTGATGAGCAGTATGTAGGTCTGTGCCCAGGATCTGAACCAGGGAACCCCAATCCACAAAAGTGGAGCATGCGAACTTAACCTCTATGGCACCAGGCCAGCCCTCATATATATTTTTCTTTCTATGATGTTTTGTTGTAGTCACCCATAACACAGTGGCCATATAATGTATTGTCCAAAGAAGGGTGTTTTTGAAAGAGATAGGAGCCACTATTGATAATTATGCCTGGACAAACAGTGTAGGCAGAGACTTTTCTGAGCAAACCACGACAAATGATAATCTACACAGAAAGTAAAGAAAGACCAAGGTTAGCAATCTTTGATTTGTTCTGAAAAGGCCATTTAACAAACAAAACAAGTAAGGGGCCAGCCCAGTGGCACAGCAGTTAAGTGCTCATGTTCTCCTTCTGGGGCCCAGGGTTCACCGGTTCAGATCCCAGGTGTGGACATGGCACCATGTGGCAAGCCATGCTGTGGTAGGCGTCCCACATATAAAAGTACAGGAAGATGGGCATGGATGTTAGCTCAGGGCTAGTCTCTCTCAGAAAAAAGAGGAAGATTGGCAAATGTCACCTCAGGACTAATCTTCCTCCAAAAAAAATAAATAAATAAAACAAGTAAAGGTTTCATTTTGGATCAATAATCACAAAACTTTAGTAGAAAATAATATGAATTTTTATCCTTTAAATTTGGAAAACAATTTCATATTTACTGACTGAATTAAAAGATGTTTCATCTATGTACATAGAAAAATGCAGTAGAAAAATCTTTATTGTTTTTGTTAGAAACCAGAGACACCACCATGAACAAAAATAGGGGACTGTTAGGGAAATCCATATAAAATATTAAGCTAATCAAAGCCCTTTAAACCAAATTAAGAGTTACAAAATAGTAACAAAAACATGCCTTGTAAAAAATCTAATAGATAAAGCAGCTAGTAAAGAACAACACACAAAAATAAAAGAAGGATAAAAAAGCACTAGATCCAGAATGAAAATGCAAATATGCAAAGAGATTACGTGAATTAATCATACAAAACCGAAGGGAGAAATATGACATGCAAATTCGATGAAGGGATCCTGGTGGTGCTCACTTGAGCAATCAAAGAATGAAAGATCAATAATTAAAATTAGAAAGATAGCTGAGAGAATAGTCTGTTAAAAATTCAGGAAATGAATAGAAAAGAACTTTCACCTTTTTTTAAATTTAAGGAAGAAACAACCCAGAGATGTGAATTATTTCATACACACACACAAACTTTAAAAACACAAATCAATGAAACATAACTAAATATAGACCTTCTAATATCTCTTTTGACACAACATCAATGCCTACAAGGGAATGCACACACCACAGTAATATAAGCTGAAACCATTCAGATGTACCATGGCTAGTAATTATCTAGGACACTAAAAGTTCCAGGCAAAAGTTAATCTAATAAATCTGCCATTATCTCTAATACTTCAACTGTGTGCCTAGAGCTAAACAGTTGTCAAAATGGAGATCTGTTTACATAGAACTGAATCAGAGTGGGGGAAAACAAGATGTCAAGGCTTGTCTAATAATTTTTGTTTCCTTTCAGTTGTTGGTGTGAAATAGTTAGCTGATCTATTTTATTCTGACTTTCCACAAGGTGCCAAAGATCGCCTATTTTCTCTCATAAATATATGCTACATAACATGAGGGTGACTGCTCACTCGAATTCTTTAGATCTTAAAGCCAGCTTTGGCAGTGTTCAGGGCCATTCTACAAGACAACATCTCTGATTATTGTATCTCTACGACCTGAATGAATCAACCTCAGAGGAAAAGACAATATGTTGGAATATTTTTTGAGGGAGTCATATTATTCAATGATTTCTGTAAAATAGGTAAATTCATTTCACTAGATAGTGCTCAAAATTAGTAATTGAAATTGTGAAAAACATGATACGCTGCTCTTTAGTGTTTTCTGTAATGTGGGCATGAATAGTTGCCTGAACTCTATAATCACCCCCTGTTTCTCAGGAAGGTTAGGAGAGAGCAGTATGATCTTTATAAACCACTGAAGCCCAATATTTGAACCCTGATGTTTCTTCAAAACTGTGACTATGCACGTATCTGCTCTGTAGCCTCAATTTCTCTATCAGGCCAACAAGAAAAGTTTGCTCCTGTGAATATCTCCAGCAATGGTACTTAGAGTAATCATATGAATGGAGACTTTTGTTATTTAAAAAAATAAACAAAAGAAAACAAACTAAAAAACCCTCTTCTCCTCTTATATGTATCCCTCTATATATTCTTTCTGTAGTTATATTAAAAAATGCAATCGGTTCAATCAATTCAGACATTTTATAGGTCTACAACGGCACAAAATATATCAAGTCAAGGTAAAAATCCACTTGATGAAATCTCCGTGTACACTGTTACACCAAAATATACATTTTACTACCTTATCCAAGTTATGGATGCTTACTGTCATTGAATTTTGATGCTCCACCACTATGACTTGGTTATCTATGAAAGGAACTAAAGAACATCTAGGATACTAAAGTATATTGTAATATATTTGAAAGAATGATGGAAACCAAAGTAGAATTATGATTTATTCTATTTCATATAATAAAGATGATTTCAACTCATTTAATGTGAAGTACACTAGTCTTGGCTCTGTTTTGTTTCTGACCTTTCCAACTTTATTTGTAGCCTTAAAAAAAAGTCGCCCTTTGTTTTAAGATGTAGGATGAGGATGCTCAACATATAGATGCTGTGTTTTAGTTCATTGTTAGTATTCTACAATCTTTAAAAAAGCTTCTAGAATATTTGAATTTTGACTCTACATACAAAGTGTACAAAGACAAGCATTCTCATCCAAGCATTATGATCTGGTAACAGGTGGTTCACAGATCACGTTTTGTAGAAACATGCTATATTAAACCTAAATCACAGATAACATGATAACAGAGCCATTCATGTTGGATATAAGAGACAGTTGGCTTCTTAACATCTTTTTCCCTATTTTGCTTATTTGGCAAGATCTTCGCATTTTTTTTCTATGTGAGTTGTATATAGTGGATGTTAAACATATTAAAATAAATCTAAAAGGCTAGCTTAAAAAAACTAATGTCTCTTCAGGAATAAAGAAAGTCATCTTAGATTTCTAGCATGAAATGCATGCAAAAATTTGCTAAATCACTCTTCCGCAACATGGCTATTATGCATAAAAATCATTTTATTTTGTGAATAAATAAGGACTACTTTGTATAGTCTTGAAGGTCTAGAAAGAGTAGAAAACCAGGCTGAATTCATGGGGTTTTCAACTTAATGAAAACAAGTGCATGCAGCTCAATGGAGAGAGGGGCATCTGAAAACGTACACAGGTGCCTAAATGAATAGAAGACTGTCTCCATAAAAGATGGAGCCCCTACCATAGAAAAAGCAAATGGCTGCTCTAAAAATGTAAAGTTTTAACGATAAATAAATAAATAAATGATAAAAGACAGAAAAAACCACACAAATGATTCCACTTGATGTATTTCCTAATGATTTCTTCAAGTCTACTTAAAAATCCAAAAAAAATTTAAGAATTATTTAAAACAAATCAAGTGGGCAATTATCAGTTTGTTGAGAGTGTCAATCAACTGTGGACGTGGGAGGAATTTAAGCAGATGAAAGCACTGCCAACCTTCATATTATAGACTCCTTTCTTCTACTAACACAGATAAAATCTTTTGCAGTTTCACTGCCATTTAGAAGGAAAAATGGTTTTTCCCTCACTATGATTTCAATTTATAATTCTTTTCTAAATTCTATTGTTAGTACTCAAAATGTGTAAAATCCTATACCTTGCTTGAAAAAGAGAATGACTAACTTTCTTTATCCAGTGTAAATGACAAAAATAAATTTTAACCTCACTATTAATGCCTTGAACTATGTAATATATTTTGCTGGATACAGTATGAGATAGAATTAATCAATTCTAAGGCATTTAAAAACAATCCAATTATTTTCCTCATCTTTTTGTTTGCAAAAATTTTATATCTGTATTTTTCCTTTACTAAAATATCTGTTTGAAATAACATTGACATTTTCTACCAATATTCTATTTTAATGTATTTCTCTATTCGTTTAATATGGTTTTCTTTCTTAAAAAGTTAGGGCTAACTACAATTAGTTTATATGAAACTGTAAATCCTCTTTTTTGAAGATTTATAAAATAAGAAGAATTTGGCTGTTTAAAACTAAAGATTTAAATAATTTTATACCAACTGCAGTTTTCTTTTTGTATTCTAGAAGCAAGATAGTATTTTCATAAAATGCTGTCAGTTGAAACTTAAAAGTAACTGGTTTGGAAATTCAAGGTAATAGTTAGAAAAAAACTATAAAGATCAACCTTTTACTCCTATTTCTTGTTAAAAACAATCATTATTATAATATCATATGTGTATAGAGTTACAGAGTTTACACATTGTGTTTACATATATCAACACACCTGAACTTCATTTCTAAAGAAGATGAGGTAGGTGTTACTAGTTCTGGATTTCAAAAGAGGATCTTGAAAGCCAGACTTAAAGGGACAAGTGGCAAAAATAAACCAGAACCCAGGTCTTCTGCATCATGTCTACTTCTACAGGAAACAAGATACCTTAGACAGAGTAGACAGCGCACAAGAATAATTGCTGAGCCATAATCTAAAATACAGAGGTTTTTATCTGTGAGGACAGTGAGGATGTAAAAGACGGGACACAGAGTAGAGATGTGGTAAATGGCAGACGTGTATTCCACTGCACTCGTCCATCACTGTTAAATTTGGCCAAATTGTCCTCTCCAAAATTAACTTTATTTCAGAAAAGCTTAGTTTTTTGGGGAAAAATGATAATCAGCAGACTATAATTTAGAAATGGATTGATTTTCATTGAAATAATGGAATTAATACAATTTCTGCTGAAAATATAATTTACCTTTAGAAACCAATCTTTTCCCTTCCTTCTTCTCCCTCCCTCCTCCACTCTTCCTCTCTCTCTCTCTCCCACTCTTCTTCCTACCTCCCTTCCTCCCTTCCTTCTTTCTAATTTGTAATCTCAATTTTATCTTGTATGTTTTGACATGAAAGCCCTGTTTCTGGCAGCATCTCAAAACCAAGGACTTAAGCTAGAATTGCTAAATAAGAGGCAATAATTTACCAACAAACTAAACTTGATCATGTCCCTCCTTCTTGAGAGCTGCTTAATTTTTTAAGATGTAAATTATCAGCACACTTGGAGCCACTGTTTTATACCAGATAGTTTACAATAGAAAAAAAGCAACTCAACTTTCCCTTCTTCCCCATACACTTGATTTTAATGTATTTGGAAAAGAAAAACATACATAGTTGATTTCATTTCATGCAGGCAGTGGGAAACTTTTGTAAAAATTATCTTCAATTGGACAATAAAACTTTCACTTACTGGACAAAAAAACGTGTCCTACTTAGCAGGTACGCTAAGTAGCAACTGAGTGGTTAATAAAATACAAAACACTAAAGTCTCAATAGCACAAAAGGCCAATATCTTTCTACTCCTCACCAGGGAATGACAAAAACATCCTGACCCAGGTCTTTGGACACACAGGAGTTGCCATCCTCATTCAGATCCTTGATTAATATACTCTAGAATGATACATCTGGCAATGGCCTACATAGGATCTCTCTCAGGACTGGGGAAAAAATAGACTCTATTAAAATGGAACAATTATACTACCATATACTACGACCGTTTTTTGGTCTGCAGTGAAATAAAACAAAACAAAACAAAATTAAATTTTTTAAAATAATCAAGTGCTGATCTCAAGACAAGAGACTTCACTTCAGGATGGTATAAAAGAAAAGATAACACTTACCCTCATATAGTTTATTTTAGAGACTGAAACTAGTATTAAGTGTGTTTATTCAAAAAGAAATGAATTCATACAGACTTCATTCTGAAGGTTAAAAATTTGCCTCTAACTTCTGAATTCACTAATGCTTCTTAACACTTTTCCTAATACTGAACATGCTCTTCCACAGGATAAAGCCCTGCATGCAAGAGGAAGACTGAACCGGAGGCTGGTCCTTCATTCTCATTGAAACCTTTTCACATTTATTACCTATTGGATTCTAACAATTGCTCTCTATGGTAAGTATGTAAACCATTGTTGACATAATTTTACAGATAAAAAGGTAGCTATTATAAGGCAGTAATCACAGTGAGTTCCAAAAATACTGCAGAGATAACCCCTCTCCAACGCGTATTTTTAACAAACGTCTTTGGCTGACAAAGCAAAGCATAAGAGTCATACACTTGAATGAGTTTACCTACTTCTAGCTTTCAAATCTTGATAACTGAGTCAAGATTCAAATTTTGCCACATTAAGTTAGGAATGATTTCATTCTGCATCTAACTTGATCCAGAAAGAAAAGATGAAACTCAGCTATAACACATCCAAGATGTGCTGCCATCAATTATCTGGACCTTCCTGATATGCCATTCTTTACATGGTTTGCCTAAAAAAAATATTTCAATGAAAGTTGTAATATGATCCCTAAAATTTATGTATCTACAGTTTGAAACTTGGAAATATTCTTACAAACTCCTGTGACTTTAATGGTCTCTGAAGATGTAACTTGAATTGTTATAAAAAGAATATAGACCATGAAACTCTAAAAACAGTTTTTAGATTTTCTCCTTAAATCAGAGATTGATAAAACTGTGTTAGTTTTTTTCCGACAATATGTACACCCTCCAAAGACAATAAGAGATGATAAAATGTGAGAAGAGTAACATAAAAAGATTTATATAATTAAGAAAACTACCATTTGACTGCAGTGAAGTGCTGTGTAATAATTTAACCCTTCTTTGAAAAGCTATTTCTATGTAGCTGAAAATTAAAAAATAAAGCATCATCAATGTTGAATTATTGTGCCCCCACTCTAATATTTGAAACAATATTATCCAAATGATTTTAAGCAATTTGATTTCATTCACCATTGCCAAATAAAATAAATAGGATCCACTTCCACTCTGATCTACCTGTCATTCCTCTAATAATATGCTGAAACTTTAAAAAATAAAATAGGAAAAAGCAACGCAAAAATTTTTAGTAGATCTGAATCTCGAAATTTAAGTATTATTTGAGAAAATATGTTTTCTCTCCTAACTCCCTGATATACCCAATAAAAGTAAGTGAACATAGCAGGTTCCTTTTTTAAAATTTATACTTCAAATACCATTTCAACTCACAATGAGTTATGTTGAAATAGAGAAAAATGTTGATCTGCATTCAAGTGTTCACCTTTACTACTTCAAGAACACCAGCTGCTTTGGTATTTGAAAATTGTGGAAACATCTTAAATGGAAGTCCTGACAACAGGCACTTCCCTTCAGAGGAGGAGTCAGGAACTGTAACCTCCAACGCGAGCTGTGTCATGGTCTCTGGCTGTGGGAAAGCTGAAAAATTCCAATATCTCTTTTCTTCAACTGAAGCAATTCTTAAAGCTCTTAAAATTTCATTTATTTATTTATGTGAGAAATGGACCTAAAATAATTTGATTAGAAAGGAAGTTGATATAAACTCAAAGGCTGTATCACATAGATCATCTTACTGCCAAATATATGTTTGTTTTTTAAGTGAAATGGTTATTTTGGAAAATGAGATTTACTCTTACAGATTGAACTGGAAAAATTAAACAAATTTTCCTCCTCTTTGAAAAGGGTGGCTTGAAAAGGGGCTTAAAAAAGAAAAGAAAATAGAAAGAAAGAAAGAAAAGCAGGGTCGGCGCCAGTGGCCTAGTGTTTAAATTTGGCACACTCTGCTTCGGCAGCCAGGAGTTCGGTTCCAAGGCACAGATCTACACCACTCATCAGTGGTCATGCTGTGGCAGTGACTCACAAAACAGAGGAAGATTCGCAACAGATGTTAGCTCAGGGAAAATCTTCCTCAGCAAAAAAAGAAAAAAGAAAGAAAGTAAAATAATAATCTAAAATAAGTGAATGAGATTATATTAGTTCATCTAATATTGCCACTTTTGGAGGTGTGTTCCAATCACGGATATGAAATGCATATAACACTTCAGAATTCCCAGATGTAACTCTTTTATATTAAATAAAATATCTGACTTACTATACAAGTAGCTGAACTAGTTTATGGCACATCTTAACTCATTTTAATAAAAGGCTTTGAAAATCTTATTTCAATGTAAAAAAGATTGCCAAATATAAGCCTAGTTAACCTCAAAACATATTACAATATTAAGAAACTAAAAAGTAAACTAATACAGATATAATTAACTCTTGATAAACCAAGAGAGCAGCTAAAGTAAACTTCCACTGATGTATGGAAGTGAAGTCTGCCAGTATGCTTCCTGGACACGGCTGAGAAATGGAGAGATTTTCATTTACTTATCCATAAATTGCAGACAATTTAGTAATAAGCATAGAACTGTTATTCAAAGCATCAAAATGCTAAATACCAAGGTCTGGATACCAGAAAATAAAGGACAAAAAGAAATGGTAAGAGAAAATTTTATCAGTCTGCACCATGAAACATTATCAAGTTGAAATTATCTTCCCAAATTTTATAGGCCTTTTAACTTCCTGTTCTCACTGGCATTTATTAAACCATAAGTCACCTTAAATTGGTTTACTTGTATTAAAATTTAATAAGCTCCAGTATACATTCAAAATAGAAAGACATAGTCTGTTATGCATTCAAATATAGGTTTCCCTTTAATTCAAAAATAAATTACCTTTATTACTTGGCATAATACTAATATGTTTATTGACTCAGGAAAAGGCAAAATATGTAAGAATGATATGCTTTCATTTTGGCAGCAAGTAAAATTATTCTAGATAGGCCATTTTATCTATGAATTAAATTTAAATAATTTTCTTTCTCATAGATCCCCTTTCAAACGACACATTTCCACTTCTAAATACTCAAGGGAGACGCGTAAAGCTATTTTGAAAGCTATTAAACTTTTAATTGATGTGTACACATACTACAGCTACGAGTAACAAAAATAGCTTGCATTCTCTTTAAAAATTAAAATGCAAATGTTAAAAGCTTTAACAGTAAAAAATAACCACAGAGGAGCCAAATAGAACAATGCTAATTTTTACTTTTCACTTTTTATCTCTTCATTATACTTACATTTTGGTTTTCCTGCATAATAGCTCTTTATTCCATTTATTTAAAAAATCCCTATATATTAGGCTGACCATAGGTTCAGATTTGCCCTGAAAAATCTGTTTCAATGAAAGTATTAAAAGTGTCCCTGTCACCCTGAAGAATGAGTCATTTTGGAAAATAAATCATATGGTCTTTTTACTAAATACTCTCATTAAGTGCTATTAAAATGGTTATGAATTAATGAGTGAAAGAAATTCATGTAAAATGACCAAAAAGTTTGCTTCATTTCTGTATTTTTTTCACTTAATAGAATTTTGGCTGAAGCAATTAAATAATTGTCCATAATTTCTTCATATTCAACTTTGGGAAATACTTTTGATAAATGAATTTGTAAATAGTAGCCAAGGAAATATTAACTTACCATACATCCAATCACCAGGAGTAGGTGAAAAAAATATATTGCAAACATTTTTCAGAAGATGTAATTTTTAACTCAAATGCATGCAACTTAAATGCTTGCAGAATGATTCTGCAAAAATGTTGATGCTGCATTTTCAAATCACAAGGGATATCATTTTCAAAGGTTATATAGTTACACTATTAAATGAAGGGCATATAATATAGCTGGTTACAGTAATGCAATTAGTGAACATGCTGTGGTTAGACTATTTTGAATATTGTACCTGGCACAATGTAAAGAGTACACAATTTACACATCACAGACCATCACACATAAATGATACTATAAAGGATTTGTGTTATGGTTCATGCATCTTTTTTCTTCCCATGAAAAATTTCAGTTTTATTCAGAAGTCATGCTCTCTGATCATAGCTACATACTAAATACATTATTTCACCTAGGAAAAATCCATGATTTTGCATTCAGTGTCAGTTGCATAATTTGATAAAACAAGGTATGTTCTTTTGTGCATATTATGGTAATAATTTTAGGTTTTCTGAACTGCTGTGTCTAAAAACCAAACTCCTTTATTTCATCAAATGATCTCTTTATGCTCTAATTGAATAAAAAACCTTTGAACGCAATCTCCTAAACTCTTTATTACATTAAACTGATATTATAGCAACTCTTAAAATTAATTTGTGAAAACATTTTAGCCCAAGTAATGTCAACAATATAATAAAAACCCAGCATGAATATGGCTAGGGTGCTGATCTAAAAATTAGAATAATTATTTTTTCATACATGATTTCTGAAACCTAATTAAATATGAAATGTGAAAAACCAATTATATTTCCTTCTTAAGAATATTTCTATGTGAACAGTATGGATATTAGGCTGGTTTTCCATGTGAAAAGTTTGAGTAATCTAGAGCCTATTAACTTTATTTTAAATTCCTTTGCAGTTTTAGTTTTTATCAAGAAGCTTTAAAAACATTCATATTCTTTGAAACAGTAATTGTGCCCCTAGGATTGCCTTTTAAGGAAACAGTAAGATACATTATTGTAAAAGGTATCTTCAAGAGTATATTGTCTGTAAAAGTAATTAGAATATCCTATCATTTATCAAAATAATTTTAAAATATGTGAACATGTGTATTATATATAATTTTCCCAAAATAGTAGCATGCTTCTATAAAAAATTGTTCAATCCACAATTTTGAATACTGAGTTGAATAAGACTATCGTTTTTGAAGAAATTTAGGGATCAGAGACTTGCTTAAGATATAATGCAAAGTGTTAAGGGAAGTGCCCAAATTATATATTTGAGATAAATCCAATTGTGATATATGTATATCTATATATACACACACACATATACCGTATACACATACACAGATACATTCAAAGACACTTAATGAGGAAACATGCAAACATGTTTACAAAAGTTATCTCTAGGCAGGTTTGATTACAATCCATAATTCCCACAAAAGTTTGGTGTTTACTGTAAGAGATCCCTATTTAGATGATTCTTTGAATATAAGCATCATCAGTTAGACAGTAACTAGAAACTGTGTTCTTTCCGTTTTCTATGACTATATGGTCATCTACCACCCTTCTGCCTTCCCCATTTGACACCTACTCCAACTCAAACTCACCTCCTCTGCCCCAGCCATGCTGGATTTTGTGCTTTTTATTCAACATGCCAGACAAGCAGGGACTGCACTGGTCATTTTCTTTGTTTGGAACTGTCTTCCCCCGGGAGCTACCTGGCTCTGCTTCCTCACTACCTTCAGGCTGTCCTCCCTCATTCCCACCTAGTGTTGACGAGAATGCCATATTCTCCATAAGGACTCCTGTCTCCACTGTCTACAGTGTATCTGGCTTATTGTAGGCGCTTAGTAAAAAAATGTTAAGTGAATGAACTTTATTGCTCAGAAATATTTTTAATTATTAATATATCATCATCATCCTTATCACCAGCAACAGTAGGACTGTTGAACATTTGGAACAGCACAAATGAATTCTCTCTCTAATAAATTCTCAGTTATTGACGTTACCTATGCAAACTTAATCATAGCTTTCTCTATACAGAGAAAATAATTGGTAGAATTCTAGTAGAGGCTGCCAAATCAGTCTTACAATGGCAAAACTTTTCAGTTTCCATATATCTGCATATATAGGGCATTATAAGGTGGTAAGGCATATTAGGGATAACCTAATTTGGTCCTTCCACTTATGGATAAGGCATTTAAGACTCAGGAAGTTGAGGTCGTAGTCAAAGACATAGAAATGCAACTGGTATTACTACTGAGCCAGTACTAGAACTGAGCCTACTAATTCCTGATCTAACATGCCTTACAATGATGTGGAAAGTTTTGACTTCTTATGTGTATTTCATAATAGATTAAAGCAATTTTATTTGATATATGGCATTTCTGCAAATACTCATGCAATCACAGCTGATACTTACATGCCAATATGTATTTGTAAAGACAAAAACAAAAACAAGTCTTGCACTAAGGAGAAAGAACAGTCTCAGATATAATAGTCATTAACCTTGCTTTTTTCTGACCAAAAAAATTTTTCAATTGCATTAGTATGTGTTGATTAGTATAAAAATGGATATTTTATTTCACTTGCTATATACAAACATAATTTGTCCCAAAGAATTTTTAAATGCACTATCTAACTATCCAAAGAGAAAAGCCCGTAACCTCGAAAGATTTCAGAGACAATAGGGTGTGGGGTAGGGCATGATTAGATTAAGCTTTTTCAACGGAGGAAAAATTCCCAAAGATATTTGTAACTCATTGCCCTACGAGTAATCTAAAGGAACAGACTCTGTCCACAGTTTATCCTGCCCAAATACTTTCACAGGATTCCAACCATCCTGAAAATATTTGCACCTGATGGGGGAAAATAATCTATCATGTTCCAGGACTTTGCTCCCCTGAGAGAGATTCCCCCACAGCTTGAGGCTTAGACAACCCCGATAGTGGGGTACGATAGAACAGCTCATGGTCATCACTGGAGAATTTGTGGTATCCATCCTCTCATGTGGACAAAAGTTCCATTATTCTTTCCAGGTTTTCAAGGGCAAATTTGAGGTCAAATGTATACATCTTTTAACCATTTTAATCATAAAATTATGTCACATTTTGCTGAATCCAAACGAAAAGCAGTATACAGATCAACACTGGATGTGAGTCCCCCATCTCCTCCCTCCCTGACCACGAAGAACTACTTCATAGCTATTCTTTCAATAATGTAATTTTAGGCTTTTTTTAAATGAAGTTTTTTTTTTAATAAGAATGACCCTAAAGAGTCAGTCAAGTCTATAAAATGCAAATTCAAATCCAATTAAGATTGTGTTGAATCTTATAGGTATTTCTAATTAGAACACTTCAAAATGCATACAAAAACATTCTAGGAACTTCCATTGACATCAAGGGGACTGTTCCACACAATAGGAATAAGTTTCAGTTCTCTCTCTCAAGTTATTACTGGTGTTTTGTGGCTCACTTTCAACTTCGATAATTCCAGCCATTTACCACTCTTTATAAGTTTCAGAAGTAATTTATTTTCCACTTGTGAAATACAGAACATAAAATTACTTTTAATAATAAAAAGTAGAAATGTAAATGAGAATAAAATAAAAGTTAACTACCTAAAATTTCATTTTATCAAATGAATTTTGGAATTGTAGCAATGTGCCATTTTTAGACTTCTATTATAACCATTAATTAATATTGTGAATACATATTAAAGATTACTGATTAAGTGATAGTCTGGCAGCTGGAAATTTTCCTATTTTACTCCTAATTCTTAGCTTATGCATTAAGAGGGAGTGGCTCACTATAGATTTACGAGAAAAATATTAATATTTCAAATAAGACACAATCGTTATAACAAAAATATTGTGAAATAGACCAGTAACATTCTAGGCTCAAAAATTCCAAACATTCCTTCTTCACTGCTCTAGAGGTTTCAAATTATTTAACCATAGGACATTCCTGGAGGAAATGATTAACTCAACTGGCCGTGGGAACTCAAATATATCTTCTTTTATCCTATCTAATTTAACACCATCGGCAAATGTAGTTTCTAAGTCTAAAATTATATATTACTTTCCCATTGTATGTCCAGTACATTATGTTATAAATCTCTTTCCTAAATCACCCAGACTTTGTTTCTCCAATAGACTCCATATCCAATAAATTGCCAAATACTTTTAGTTACTTCTTTGTACTGTGTCAAATCTTTATCTTTCCATTCACACTGACCACTACATGAATTCTGGTCTTTATCACTTTATATGGAAGTTATTGAATCAAATTTGTGTCCTTGGTGCCACTTTTCCCTTCCTACAATTTGTCTGTGCAGTCACAGAAAAAGTTTCTCTAAATGGCCGCATTAATTATGTTATACTCTTGCCCAGACATTTTCTTTTTTTTGGGGTGGGGGGAGATTAGCCCTGAGCTAACTGCTGCCAATCCTCCTCTTTTTGCTGAGGAAGGCTGGCCCTGAGCTAACATCCATGCCCATCTTCCTCTACTTTATACGTGGGATGCCCACCACAGCATAGCGTGCCAAGCGGTGCCGTGTTGACAACCGGGATCCAAACGAGCAGACGGGCTGCCAAAGTGGAACGTGCGCACTTAACCACTGCACCACGGGGCCTGTCCTGTGCCCATTTTCAATAGCTTCTTACTGATCATTAAAAAGGCACAAATTCTTAGTTCAACATCTAAGCTTCCGTACAATTTGGTCTCCTCAATTTCTTTTCTGCCAAAGTTAAGAATTTGTAAAATAAACTTATAAATTTTAGAATAGGTTTAGATTTACAGAAAAATTGAGAAGATACTACAGAGAGTTCCATGTACCTCACACCCAGTTGTCCCTAACATCTTACATTCATATGGTACATTTGCCATAATTAATGAACCAATATTAATACATCGTTCTTAACTAATGTCCATACTTTATTCACATTTCCTTAGTTTTCGCATTATTTGTGTCCTTTTTCTGTTCAAGGATTCCATGTAGGATATCATTCCTCAGTATTTTTAGCTATATGAAGGGGGTAAAAATTCCATCCTACAACTTTCACAGCTGCAGATAAGAGAAATTTTTACCTCACCAAATTTTTAAAGTTAACTCTCATGTATTCATTGATTTTTACATGGTAGATCTAAACTGTGTCTTTCAGACTGTACGCTTCACTAACAAAAAGTCAGATTAGATATTGTTCTGAGAGTTTTGAATAACACAAACACCTACTAAGGATAAACTGCAAGAGATCAGGACGTGGGTTTGTTTTGTACATAATTTCATTCCTTAGTGCCTTAAACAGTGTCTGGCACAAATAAATGTTGAATCATTTAATGCAAACCATATTTGAGAACATGAGAAATGATGTATACCACTTTGAAGCATCAGCAATGCTTTATATATCAGTATAATTATTCCTGGGTATATCTGTTATCTAGTCCAACATTTTTAATAGATATTGCACTAAATTAAGAGCATAAACATAATTAAAGGGATACTTATAGTACTAAGGGAACAAACTACTTTTAATCTCCCCCAAATAAATTAGAAGCAAATCATAGATAACATACTAATTACTATCTATCACATCTATTCATCTTTGAAGATTTTAATAAGGATTTATATGGCAACATACTATTGAATCAATTTGAATTTCAGTACATCTTTGAATCAAAACAAAATTGAAATCTGGCTTCTTTTTAAAGTAATTCTTGAAGCAGATAGGTCCCCCAGATAGAATTAATGACCATGCTGTACTATTAAAGTTAATTTGAGTAGTTTAACATTATTGAACTGTTATGAGAGAAAAATTGGTTACATCTGAAGAAAAGGATAGCATATCACTCAAGCATTGGGGGTATTAACAAATGTATCCAGAGTGTCCAAACAAACTGATGATATGCAAGTAATAAATATACTGAATGAATGTACATATTTATATTCTTAACACATAGTTCCAAAAACTACTAGGCAAAATACATAACGTCTATTCATAAAAACATATTAATCACAACCTAAAACAAATAACTAGCCCTATGGCTTTTAAAAAGCTGCTTCTTCCATTCTTTTCAGCATTCAAAATTTTTTAAATGATGGTTAATAAATATTGCCATGTGAATACAAAAGTAATTAGGTTGTTAATGGATTTCAAATACTCTTGTGCTAATATACCTATGAGAAAATAGATTATTATATATTGTTTATACTGTTGTAATTGCAAGGACAAGTCTCTAGTAACCTGGTATAATTTCCAGGCATAATTACAATACATTTGAGAAGTTAAAGATATTCTGGTAGACGTAGGCTAAATGTAACGAAAAAAACTTTTAAACCTTTCCCATTCAAATTTTGAAGATAACCATATGTTTATATGGTTTATACACATAAACTCCTGTATGTTTTCATACATATATGTGTGAGTATAAAACAGAAGATAAGTTAAGTAATCAAACAGAGAATGTCAAAGTTATATCTCATAAAGACAAATCTAATAGGAGGTGTATTTCCTAAGCTATGGAATTTCAAGTAGCCTAGTTTTTTAAAATCTCAATATTCTGCAGAAAAGGGAGCAGAAACATAGCATTGGTATCTTCAGTAATATGTAAGGAAGAAATCTGGGAAACTTTGGTTTCTAGAGAGTTGTTTCTTTAATCTTTATTACTTTAAAAATATGTTCTTCTTAAAGTATGAACTCAAGGGGATCTCATACTATCCTGGGAAGAGGTCCCCTTATCCTTGTCTTTAGAAATTATTCAATAAATGACTACTTTCCTGCTATTCCTTTTCTTAGTGTTGCGTATTAACCCTTATTGACAAAGCTTTGATTTTCACCATTATTTTCACCACATCTCTAACACTTTAGATGGACATCTAAATCAATGATTTTCAAAATCAGTGCACGTATATGGCCAACTGTATCGGTATTTCACAAATAAATGAGCACCACATTCTGGGTATGCAAACCTAATTATTTTATTGAAAATGTGGGTTCTGGGTCCAGTAATATGAAGGACCACTTCTGAGCCCTGTGGAATCTTTACCTGCCTCCCCTACGGTTCTACATTGCATTTACTCACAAGATAAGTTTCCATTTTACTGATTTGTCTCCTGTGTTTCATAATAGAAATTTGCTTTACTGTCTTCCTGAATGTATCAGTTTATCCACTTGCTCCAATTTTTGTATATACTTTACAGTCCAATATTAGTAATTGACATTCCAAAGCTAATCCAAATTTTTCCATTTTTCCCTCAACATTACAGCATATTCTGAGTGTCTGCAGTCATATATTGGAAGTAGATTGTACTCACTTTTTTAATTATTATTTCTCTTTTCACCCATTCCTATTGCACCATGTACTTTCTCTGCATATTGCTTTAACCAGCTAATACTATTCAATAGCTCAACAATATTGTTAACACCTGATGGACGCTTTAAATATTGAAAAATTTGATGTTTCTTTCTTACTCCCTACCAAGATGTTAAGATCTTTATTTTTCAACTATTGTCATCCCAATGACTCCCTCTTATTTTCACTATCACCTAGACTGGTTAGAACTTTGCTATTTCCCACGTGGGCTATTGCCACTGTAAAATAATGAAAAGGCCTATGAAATTAGAATCAGATACCCTAGGCTACAATTTTGGCTCAGCCACATAAAAACTCGATGACATGCTTGGTCATTTCTTCTACTCAGAATGGAAATGGCAACATACGTCTTATAAAATTATTGAAATTTGTGTACATTAAATGAGATAATTTAAGTAAATGTGCATAATTCAGTTCTTTGAAGTCATTCAGTGTTTGTTGGATTAGTTTCTAATGACAACAGACCTGGCCTCCCTAAAGATGAATTCAATATCATATCATTAACCAGATCAAGAGCCTTTAATTTCACCCAATAACTTCAAGTTCTCTAAAATCTCCTCCTGAATCTCTGGTTTTAATCCTTGATACTCCCCTCCCCACTTTTTCTTAACTAAACATTAGGAATACATTGGAGAATAAGAGAAATATCTCCTTCGCACATGGAGCATGCAGACTACTGAGGGAGTCAAATTAGCGCAAAAAAGGTCCCACCACTAGAAGCCTCTTGAGAAAGAAAAGAAGAAACTGAAAGAAGACTTCAGTGACTGACAGGTGGTGAGCTAGAAGGAGAGTGACACAAGCGCAGGACTTAAAGGCCAAGGTTAAAAGTCCAGATCTTTTTTTGTATTACTCTGTGGAGGCCACTAAAGGGTTTTAATTGGAGTGAAATGATTAAATTCACACCTCAAACAAGATATCAAGGGAAGCAGGTGACCACCTACCTAGGAGGGTGTTGTGGTGAGAAAGAGAGGTGGCCTTCAGTGGGTCAAATATGGGAGGTAAGGGAATGAATTAACTTCAAGTAAAACTGGCTGGTGGTAACAGTAGAACTTACTGATACACGCTGGGATGAGGAGGAGAAAGGAAATAAGAGAAGTTCCTTTGTTCTGACTGAAGTGACTAGGTAGAGGGTAGTACCTTTTACTGGGATTAGAAGGGAGCTGGATGGGAAGGATTTGAGAAAGTGCTGGTAGGTTAGGGATGGAGGGGAAAAAATGAGGTAAATGGCATATATTCAAAATTTTTTGCTTCATTTTAATTGTCCAAAAATGTTGATCAAATGCCTGGAGAACTGTGAAATGCCTTAAGAATACATATGAACTACAGCATTTTACAAATTGTAGATTACAAATAAAGTGGAGTTCAATTTGTGCATGTGACTTAGATATCTCTGAGTGGTCTGTCATAGTTCTAAAAGTAACACTAATGCTAGAGCTTAATGCATACAGTATTTGAAAAACAAAGTAATTTTATCTATTGCTCAAAAATAGCAGAAATATCATCTGTCAAACTAAAGAGGCAATAAAAGGGGAGATAGAACATATATCTGGAACTGTCTTGTTATACGCTGTTTTGACCTGTGATTACATATTACTAAGCTGGCCCACATTCATGAAGGCGACTCTTAGGAGCATATGGAAATTAAATTATTTTCCAAATGGTTTCAATGTACTTAACATGGAAAATTTTGTGCTTTTTGCTCATTAATAAGATTGACTAGGGTTAACTACAGAATCTGTAGCAATGAAATAAAGGTTATTCTGGGTAAAGGCAATTAGTCTGTATAAGGACCAAAAAACAATAGTCTTAGTACTAGATGCTGCTGCAGAGTGAGTCAAAATACTGATAATAATAATAAAATCATGGCATGTGGTACTTCAGAACCCTTCATAACTCTACACACTTAGGCATAAAGAATCAGATTCAACTCTACTTTCAAAAGTAAGATACCCTATTTTCACCTTGGAAATATTAGTATAACTACCCTGTGAACTCTCCTTTGCACATTATTATTGAAGACTATAAATATGCAAAAAGGACAAGAGTGGAAACAGCACAGACATAGCATCAGACAGACAATTGCTCCATTTCTAAGGGCATCAACCATGGGCACGTTACTTCGGTTCCCTGATGCTCAGGTTTTTCACCTGTTAGAGGAGATAAAAGCCATCTCACCAGCTTGCCATGAGACAAATTTGTTTAAAGTACTTCACACAGTGCTTGACATATAGTAGATGTTCAATAAATGTTTTTTTCCTTTTCAATTCCCTGTTAATACTAACTGATTTTTTGTTATCTGATTAAATAAATTCACATAGTTTGTCATATATTTACAATTTTTTAATGGTTTTGTTAGGATTTATATTTAAGGTAGTGTTGTCAGCTCTGCTGACATAAAAATGAAAGTGAAAATCAACTTTGATCAATTGTAAACTTATAAGTATAAATAGTACTTTGATTTGAGTAATCCTTCTTTTGAGTTATATTTATTGCTCAGAATGATTTCAATAAAAACTCTTGGGCATGGAAATTAAATTGCATGACATTATGATATACAAAAATTAGAAAATATTAAACACACTCCTGCGCTTTTAAAACTTGATAAATGATCAGTTTTGCCATTGAGCTCCCTTCATTTCCAACCCTACTATGGTCTATTACTAATTGATCATTATAAAACAAAAATCTGATCAATAACTCCACTCAAAATAAAGATTTTAATGTCCTATAGAATCAGATTCAAATTCCTTAGTAGGGCATTCAAGGTATTTCATAATCTGACTGTAATCCATTCATTTGGTCCAATTTCTCTCCATTATAACTCTACACCTAGTATTCCAATAAAAATATCTCTACTCATTTGCCATTTGTGGATTATACCATGACTTGCCACATCTATTGTCCCAGCTTCGAATATTTCAATTCACTCTGTATCTTGCAGTCCTACTCTACTTTCAAGACCCTATTAGAAACATATCTAATTTGTGAAGTAGCTCCCTATTCACTTCTCTAGCAGAATTAATTTTATGTATCCATATATCACAATATTTAACTAATTGAATTACAGCTGGATGGATAGAGGATTGACATCCTCAAAGACTAAACACCTTGAAGGCAGAATGTCATACACATGGGTTCTGAAATAATATTTATTAAATTAACTTATCTATGTATTAATTAATGGCAATGAGATCTGCTCCCAAGCAAGAGTCACAACATAACTCCAGGACTGAAAAAACAAAAAAATTATCAGATATATTTACTTAAGATTTAATCTATTGTCTATGGTTTCCCACAGTGTGGAGTAGGGCTTGTGTACATCACAAAGTCATTCTGTGTATATTAAAATTTTCTAAAGTTTTCTTGCCAACCTTCTCTTAAATATCTTTAAAAATATTAGCTTGTAAGGGTAAAAGGTCAGATGTCTATATAAAGGATATTATGTAATAAACACAGTAATTAAAATTAGGAAGGAAATGACTCAGGACAGAAACAAAATAAAACAATTTCATCCCTTAATATGAATTTTCAAAACCTCAAAGAAAATAAAATCCAGGGCAGACAAATCAATCTCCATGAAATATGTATCTTGTTTCAAAAATATACCCTGTATTGAGGTGAGGGTGCATTTGTTATCTGTCTGCAAATCCTAAAAGTACTACTCAAAATGAGCTTATGATGTGATTAAACATTTAAACATCCCAGGATTACTTTTCATCTTCCCAAGGTAAATATTTATTACGTTAAAAGTATTATGAGGATGATAGGCAATTTTGTCTACATTTGGTCTGAAGCAAGACCCCCAACTGCACATTTATATTATGATTTAAAAAGAAACTGAATTAAAAAATTTATCTTGATGGTAGATAATATCTTTTTCACTATTTTATTACTGGAATCATCATCAGTATAACTGGCTGTCAAGAATTTAAGGAAGTAAAAGTCCTAACATGCAAATTAAGTCCTTATCCATAATTTTGAAATCTAAAATAATTTCAAATCTGGAAGTTATGCTGTTACTCATTCAGTAGTTAACAACTGACTTGAATTGACATGGGCTATTTATATTATTCATTTATTCCATTTAGTGTGAATATTCAGACTTTTTACTACAAAATTGTTAATGTGTTTGATTGTGAGTATTGGCCCAAATCCCAGTGGGGATGTTATATAATATGTGGTATATGTATTACATCACCTTTCCAAAATCTGAAACATTCTTGATTCTAGAAAATATCTGGACTGTAGGCCTACACATCAAAATATCAGCTTTAAAAAATTCATGCAAGCTATGAAGTTGAAAAGTATAGGAAGAGTTAATATGAATATGTTAACATATTTGGGTTGGTATATTATAGGTTCCTATTTCTTGATTTTTAACAATTACAAATATAAAATAACGGCCATATTTGTTTTTGACAGATGTGCACTTTACTATAGACTATCTCGGTAATTTCCTAAGCTGTCTGGCTTTTCACAAATATGAGTGTCATTTATGTAAGTCCTTATGTGAAAATAAGGAGATTGATGACTTTTCCCTTGCAGTTTATAGAGAAGATTGGAGCCACCTTTTATGAGCTCCCTATAATTATTTCCCCTTTACCTCCACATTGTTGTTTATCTTTTCAAATTTATTTCTCCTTTCTTTCCTTTACAGAAAAGGAGTTCATCTTTACTTTAAAGTTAGTGTCCCCATTATGCTCCAATGAATATCCTCTATCTAGTCCAATCCTTCAATAATTCCTTCTAATTGGATTATTTGCCTCAGCATATTGATATTCATTACCTTGAATAATTAAACCATTTCCATCCATAATACTATCTTCCTTAGCAACTTTTTCCCTTTCTTTCTCTTATTCTATTATCTGATAATCTTCTTGAAAGAACAGGGAAATGCTGTCTCCAATTCCTTACCATACCTCCATGGTACATCCTTTTGAAATCTCTTTTCTTTTTTCATTACTCCATCAAAACTCCTCTCATGGAAATCAAGAGTGACTTGTCAGTTATCAGATGGCATAGGCATTCCTTGAGTCTCATTTTCTTGGATTTCTCTAAGGAATCAACACGTTTCTTCTTGTCTATCTTTGACTACTGTGACACTCTGGCTTGCTACTTACTCCCTTCCTTAGTGACCACTTCTTTCCTGTTTTCACCAGTATCTCTTCTTCTTGCTTTTGTCCATTCTCCTCTGGACACATTTGAATTATTTATTAACCCTTCTATATTACTTACACTTTCCACATCCCATGAGTGTGATTGTGTATTTGCTGTGTTTCTTCTATCTTTCAAAGTAAAGACTTTGTTCACTCCTTAAGTCTTAGCTCAAATTTCAAGTCTTCCTTGAATAATTCAGCATTCTATCCCTCCTTCTGAAACTCTCAGACCCTTTTATTTATACCTAATCAATAGTACATTATTTTGTACATTTTATTATATTTTTAGACTATAAGTTCGGTGGAAATGGGTTTCATGGGTCTCAAGAGGGTTTACTTGAGAATTTCATCTTCATTAGAATGTAAGCTCCATGTGAGCAGAAATATTTGTATCTCTTTCTACTCAATCCTCAAAACTTGGAGAAGTGCCTGGCACATACCAGAAACTCAACAAATACGTATTGAACAAATAGTCAACATAGCACCTAAGTTAGTCCCATATACATAATAGATACCATGCAAAAAGTTACTGGATTACATTAAAAATTAAAAATATATGATTCCAAGTGAAGGTTTCTTCCTTCAAAATAGTGAGCTTTGGAAGTTATACATATATGCCAGTGATGACAGATCACATATCTGGGACTGTCCTCAGAACTAGTTTGTGAACCATAAAGTAAAACCAGTTCAGTATCATTGTTTTTAAAACAAAACCCCATTATCTAGCTTTACGTAATGAATTGATTTAATTTGGCTCTCATTTACATTGGTTGGAAATGAAATCTAAAAACTAGGCGTCAGTCAAATAACTCATCTAGGGGGTCTCCAGATTTTGGATTATGACAAAACATACTGAATATGTTTCTCGGCAGGTTGAACAATTATTAAACTTTTCCCCTTCTCAATTTCTAAAGGCTATGGTTTGCAGGATTCTATCCTGGACCTTATTCTATTTTTTTCCCCAAGAATCTTTCTCACCAAGTTACTTTAATTTAACTATGATCCTATGTCACTGGCTTCTAAATTTATACCTCCTGACCTCTCCTCTCATTACTAAATTCTAATTTTCAGTTGCCTCTTCTGATACTCATTTAACTCTTCTTTTTGCTTCCCAAATGTTTTCCGATGACGATCTCACCCTGTCTTTACCACTTTAGCCAACTGAACTCAGTTACCCAAGTCACAATCCTAAGATTCATTATGACACTAACTTTTATACTACCTCACTGTTTTCTGAATGTTCTCTCAAAAATGTGGTTAACTGAAATTTTTCCCCCAGCACCTTTGAATGGTAGAGTTTATTAAGTCAATTCTAGTACACAAATAAGCACTGGTCATTTAGAAAAAGTGTTATAAGTTTCAAACATTTATGTGTTAATTTAATATATGTGGTACATATCACATAAAAAACTTACTTAAAGGCATTAAATAATTCAAGTGATATCCCATTTACTTGGGCATCAAATGATTATTTTCCTTTAGAAACTCTACATCAAAATCGATTTGAAATGAATACCAAGCAATTGATTATAATCATAAAAGTAGTAGTATATACTAAAGGAAGTTTTTAATCTTTCACTTTGTTCCATTTCTGCTACCTCTTTACTGCTCTGGGCTTCATTTTGCCCTGTTTTGGATTACTTCCCCAGTTACCTAATGGTATCTTCATCTCCCGAGGCATTGTTATATAAATCATCTCTTTAAAATGAAATTGTTACCTCCTGAAACTCCTAGGGCTCCCTATCAGTCATCCCATCATTGGGCTTCTACTCACATCCCCAGTCCCGGACCTGCCATTTCTAGTCTCACACGTCACTACTTACATGCATCTAACAGCAACTTGCCATGCATAGCTTCATTTCATCTGTGTTTCTGAGAGTGACTTGTCATCTTCCCTCCTCCAACTTCACTCTGCCAAGTAAACTAAACATTTTCTGAAGGGTCAACTCAGGTGTTTTCTCCAGGAATTTTCTTTAACCCCCCAAATGTGGGCTGAGTATTCATTCTCATGACTCCATTAATACTCAGGACACCTCTCTCACTGCACCAACCTCATAGTTTTTATGTCAAATTCTCTTACTATAAGGTGAGCTCCTTGAGGACCAGTCTGTGCTTTAGCTCATCTTTGTATCCCTGACACAGTCGTTTATTGAAAGAAAAAATAAGTGATTCAATAAACGATAAATGAAAATCTCTCCTGGAACCACCATTGCTTAGTGCACCAAAAAAGTATCAGGGACCACAGTTAGGAGAGCTGTAGGTATGGTGCCCAGGTTGAAGAGATATATACATTCTTGTGCTTGGTGACAAGTAACATTGTAGCGTCAATGTCCAACCTCTGGAATAATACATTTTATTGACCTTTTGGAGCTTTTATTAAATATATATAAAATATATGAATATATGAAATATTTATTCAATATATACGAAAGAATCAAGAATGAAGCTTCCAAGTATGGCTGCTGACATCTTCAGATTAATAAAGAAATAAAGTGTGATGACAAATTTGAAGTATCTGTGTGGAGACTCTGAGGTCACTATTAGTTACAGGAATGGCATTGAAATATGGAAAGAACTCTAGACAGAAAATTACAAGCCTGGAACTAGACTACCTCTGCCACTGACTTGAAGACTCTACAGAAGTCACTTAATCTATTTTCTTACCTAGAAAATAAGGGAGTTATACTTCAAGGATTCTTTTTTACCCTAATGTTTTGTAGTATGGCTTTCAAAAGAACAGAGAACCTGCAATATTAGAACCTGTTATTAGAGTGAAATATTGGAAAATTTCTAGAAGTTTCATACTCATTAACAGTATTTTCGTATAGTTCTTAATTAACAGGTCAGCTGATAACGGTTCTAAATTTTCATAGTTTATGGGCATACTCCTACTTTCATAGAAGTGTATGGAATATCAGTATAGAATTTTACTTATGAAAGTGAAAAAAAATATTGTCATTATAAAAAACTGCAAAAAGTAAAATCCTCTGGTTTTTTGAGAGTATTTGAGAGATACAATAATTCTAAGGCTGGGGAGGGTGACCCTGCTCCCAAGTATGAAGCAAAGTAAGTTTCAAAAGGTTGCAAAATACTATCCCAACATTCCCTAATTGGAATATTTTAGCAAAAGTCATTGCTGTGCTTACCAAAAGCAAGAGAATCTCAAAATCACATTGAGACTATAGTAAATCATGCAACACTTGTTAGGGAGGCTTTACGACGAGCAACAAATGTGAGGGTGATAAAATCTCTCTATTTTCATGATACCAGCTGCTGGATTCTCGAAGCAGATGTTTGCACACGAGGAAAAGACATGTCATTGAAACCTTTAAAGTTAGGTGAACTGTGGGACAGTTGCAAAGTTTGATAAGCAAAAATAAACTGAAGCTGCTCAGAGTTTGGGAATATTTTATCCAGTAATATGTAAAACCAGATGAATTCTGAAAGTTCTAAGAGATAGCACAGGAGAGTGGGGAAATTGATATTAAGGTGCTTGCAGATACACATACTCTAATAAAAACAGGGCTTGAAAGTAATATGAATTCTTGGTTAATAATATAGTCTTTTAAAAGCCATGAACGAGAATCGTAAAGCAGCAGTGCTTTTAAAAATTTGTAAGTGATTTCTTCCTGGCATTAAATATCCAACAATTCTTCCCCATGTCCCCATATATGGCAGTAATTTTCCATTTCCTTCCCAAGACAAATTTACTATTAATAAGTTTATAGCAGCATGTCTTTTAAAAATTATTTTCAGACATTGCCAGATGGTTGCTGAGAGAACGGACATAGACATCACCTTCGCGCTCTCGCTTACGTAGAAGTGGACTTGCTGTTGCCTGTTATGGGAGGGTCTGGGAGAAGGCACTGCTTGAATGGAAGGGTCCGAACTGCAGTCACCATAATGCAGAATACAAAACAGAATGGAAGCTTGAGAATATAAACATACTATCCTGGTACTTTTCCATTCAGGGTCAGTTCTAGGGGAAATTGCAAAGTAGGTCAAGTTTGTGTTCAGCCTCCTAATCCTCTTTCTCAATAAGCTCCTCCCAATTCCTGAATGTGTGGTTCCTCCCTCACTCCACTGAACAAGAACCTCGACCTCTCTTCTCCCATTTGCCTGCTACTGCTTTTTAACAATAGCTCCTTCACGGTCAAGTATACAGTGTGAAAACCTTAAACTGTTTCCTTTCCAGACATAATTAGAAATATGGCAAAACTGCAGTCATTGAGCAGTGACTTAGGGATGCTGATTTGAAGGAATGGGGCTTAGAGCCTCGCCATACCTGGAAATCATGTAATAAATATTGTAGTCATTTAAACTAGCCTAATCCTGTTTTGAATATGGGGCCCACAAGCAAAATTCAAGCACTGACAACGCAAAAAAGGAACAAAACAAAATGCATCAGTTTTAGTTTTTGAAGTTTTCTAGAATCTCCTCTTGGAAGAGGGAAGGCAGCTCTTAAAAATGTAGTTTAGGTTTAAAACTGAATTTACCGGAGCAAATCTGGCTTACTTGGTATTTCTATTATTCTCAACTTTCTTTTTATTAGATTTTAATCAGAGATTCCATAGTGAAATGTTTTGAACCCAGAACGTAACTTAAGAAGTCAGATTTTCTAGCAGTAGCGAGAGGAACGGGGAGGCACAGAAATGAATAGACAAACAAAGAGAGAGATTATAAAGCAATTAAATAAAATGAGAAAGAATTTGAATGGAGCAATTCCTGAGGGTCAGAAAAGTCCTGGAATCCAGTCACAGGGGAAGAGACCCACAGCTGGCCACCCAACAGGGGTGTCAGATGCCATGACGGTGATGCTGCTAGCGCAATCCTGGCACGGGTGTCAACACAAAAGGTACAATGCTATTCCATTCACTTCAGGCTTTGATTCAAGAACTTGGTTTCAGTCAATTATAAAGATATCAGAAGACTGATTATCCTTGGAAAATTGATGACAGTCACTGAGTTACCAATAATGAGCTCAGAGAAATCACCAGTCAGCATTGACGAAAACTGCACATTTATTATTTGGGAATCAATAGAGAGTACTGAATTTTAGCGAAAGCTTATTAAATCTTTTTAAGGAAGAAACAGCTATTGCTAACAATCCAAATACTTTACAGGGCTTCTAGTGGACAGAAATTCAAAGGTGTAGTACTTCCTTAAAGAAGTCAAAGTGTGAATAATATTCTGAAACCTAAGAAGTAAGTAAACTTAAAAAAATTTTTGGAAGAGTTTTTATTCTTTATAAAATTGTTTGTGACTCCTCTTTAAAGAATAACATTATATGTACTTTTATTAGTTCTTGATATAAATCAGTTTTTCTTCTTCCAAAATATGAAATCAGCAAAATAAGATCAAGTATATTTTTGTCAATTTCCTGTGTCATTTTCTGATAAACAGTGGTTTATTAAATAGAAATATATTTATTTGCCTTTCTAATTAAGTAATTTGCTACTGTGGTACCATATAAATTCGAAAACATTTGGATTGTTTTATCTATCTACCTATTTACCTACAACATTTGATGAAAGGAGTATGGAGAAAATCTAACTGACAAATAGAGAGGCAGGGCACAAAAATGCAATCAAATAGAAAGAAATTAAGTACATTCTATGAGATGGTTTTTTTAATCACACCAAGGGAAAGTAAAATAACCTCTTTCTAATAGACGGTTTATTAACATAAAATTCCTTAAAGCTATCTTCAGCTGCAGTGCCGCACATCATACCTTCAATTAACTACTGAACGCTTCCAAATATTTTAGCTAAAATAATGGGCAACACATACTAAAGCTGTATTTTTGGGATGATTGAACTGATGGTAGCAAAAATACACAAACATCAGGAGCAGAATAAGAGGAAAAAATCTGACTGCACAAAAAAGAAGGAAAAAAGTGACATTTGAGCTAATAAAATAAAATTTCAAAAGGCTTAAGTCATCTGCAAAAGAAAATTATTATTAGCATGGAGATTTCCATTGAAAAATGTGAAGATTTTCTTTTAATCATTTGTATTTCTAAATTAAAGAAATATTTCAATGTGGAGATAGAACATTACTTTTTTAATAGAAATGATTTAAACAAGGAAAGAAGCCAGTGAGAATAATAGAAAAAAATGTTAAATATACTAGGCTACTGATTTTTCTGTTTTAAAAGATTGGCACCTGAGCTAACAACTGTCGCCAATCTTTTTTTTTTCTCCTGCTTTTTCTCCCTAAATCTCCCCAGTACATAGTTGTATATTTTAGTTGCGGGTCCTTCTAGTTGTAGCATGTGGGACGCCGCCTCAGCATGGCTTGATGAGCAGTGCCATGTCTGCACCCAGGATCTGAACCAGTGAAACCCTGGGCCACCGAAGTGGATAGAGCGAACTTAACCACTCAGACATCGGGCCACCCCTAGGCTACTGACTTTCAATTGAAATCTGTTAAGGTATTATTACAAATTTTTAAGAAAAGAAAAATTCTGATAAATATATTTCTTTTTGTTTAGCTTTTAGTTTCTTTCTTTTAAGAGAAAATTTTGCTTTTTGGGAGATTTTTAAAGGTATTAAAAATTAAGTGTTAATATTTAAAATCTGACATGAGATAATTGTTTGAATACAGCTGTCATCATCTTTTATCTGTAAAGAAAATTATTCTTTATAGTTGTGCATTGCATTAAGTTGGCATGGCCTCCCATGATGTTTTTCAAATAAATTAACAGAGTACATTGACCAAGACAATGGCTGATTGCTTCTTCAAAAATTTTAAAATTATTTCTGAGTAAACCATTCATTACATGAATAGTATAAAGCATTGCGTAAGAGGTCAGGCTGTGATGGCCTGTTATTTTATTGCTAACTCTGCCTTCACTAATTAAAGCTGCAGAATGTTTAGGAAGTTTCTTAACATCTATTAAATGTGAAAGCAACAATACTTACCTATCTATAAATGCAATGAAAACTACATAGGATAATAAGTTTTAAGTACTGAATAATTCATTCAATGCATATGACCTATTTTGATGTTCTCCCTCGAAGTTTGCTTACATGAACCCAGGTTTTAACTTACTCTTCAATGTTTATTTGATATCTAGTCACAGCAATGCATCAGAATGCCTATTTGAGTAAACTCTTCCACTTGGAGACAAAGTTTTATAGAAACGACACAAGTTTTGGCCATCTCTAGACCTAGGATAAAACTCCAGCCTGCTGTGCAAGTTAATACATTTCCCATAAGTTCAGTCTTCTTATACGTAAGATAAAAATGATAACTGTTTTAGTTTTGCAGATCAAATAAGCTAATGTTGAAATGAAGCCAGCACAGTTTATGGTAAGTAGTTAGAACTCAGTAAGTGCTAGTCTGCTCCTCTGAATCTAGATAGATAGATATTAACATGGATACATAGATAGAGGAAAGAAAAGAAGAGAAAAAAAGGCAAAAAAGATGATATAGATGATAGAGAGAGAGACATAGATAGGAGATAGATACAGAGATAGATAGGGAGACAGAGAGATGACAGATAGAGGTTATTGAGAGAGGAGAGATGAGAGACAGAAACAGAGAGAGACCTCCTATTTCTATCAGTTACATATAGTTTCTTGAAGGGAGGCTCCAAGTGAAATTTATTTTTGATGTTTCTGAAGAATCTAACTTTCCTTACATACTGAAAGCAGTTAGTAATTTATCAAATAAATGAATTAAGGAATCAAACCAATAGATCAATCAATCAATGAAATACTATTTTAGCTTATCCCTCTAAATCATGTTTTAAAGTAGAAGTCAGTCTCTCTTCTATATAATTCATGGATTACGTAAGTGTGGCTTCCAGATTCACAATAACTTTCCCATAAGGATGTGTGAAAACTATACATTTTACAGGAGACATTTCTATTGGCATTCTCACTTTTAGACTAGTAAGTATTTTATGTGGAATATTAATTAAAATACTGTATGTGCCAAATATTTGTTCTTTTAAGAATAGCCACCTTTCTAAGATAGTATTTTTTGATATCAAAATTGAAAAAACAGCTTTTCAGTATAAATTTCATTTTCTGACATAAATGAAACCACTTTCTTTTTCTATAGAGGTCTTTGTTCATTTCCATCAAATACAATGCTCAATTAGTGGATGGAAAGAAATTAAAGAGTTAATGTGAGCAGCAGATTATTGTATTTTTAATTAACAAAGTTTCTCATGAAAATATGACAATAAATGCAAACTCTTTACTTACTCTATACAGCTTTACAAATAGTAGCCAATGAATTACCTGTCAATCACTGTCAACACACACGTAGATGAGTCTATGTTAGGCTATGAATTCACATAGCAAGAGCCAACAACCTATTATTTAAAATGTGTCTAAAAGATTCATATATCATAATATCACGTAGTCAAAACCCATCAAGACAATTCAAGTCACTTCAGGTAAACATTCAAATTTGCAGGAGTTGTGAATATTAGATAAATATTCAAATAGCTTTTGTTAAAAATAATTTAAAAAACAATATTCCATTGTTACACAGAATGTTACTATGGTATATCTGGCAGTTGTTACTTAGAAAAGAAGACGTTTTGGGAAGTCAACCTTAAAATAAATCCGGCATAATTATATTCAGTGCAGAAATATTGATACATATGTAATACTGAATATGTATATTTATTTCTATATTCAATGTATACATATGTGTGTATGGGTATACATATTTGTACTGAAATCTCAACATGATTATAGAAATTAATAAGCATTATATCTGCTGAGATATAAGTGATAGGACAGACTTACTAGAGGTAAAAATTTACTTTCCATGAGTCATCAATCAATAAATGACTCAGAAGAATAAATGACTATGTTTATGTAGTTTAAATGTAATTTCTCATTAAAAAACCTGAAACTATAAATATTAAATATTTTTAAATACTATTAATATTTTGAAAACTAATATTAAGCAATATAATATGCATTTATAGTCCTGAAATCTGATTTATACAATAGTTATTTTTATTTTTTGTAATTGGACATAAAAAAAAACCTATTCACAATGTCTAAGGCTTACACATAAGAGTAGCTTAATTTTCTTTGGGTGAAGCTTTAGCAAATATTCTGTTGTGTTTGAAACAATAAAAATATCAAAATTAATAAAAAGTCATATCAAATGAATAAATTGAAGGCAGACTTTTAGAAAAAAATAATGTATTTATTAAAGTATTTCATTTTTATCTCTATCTGGGTAAATAAGTTCAAGTTTATTTGATATCCACGAAGACTTAGATGTAAATCAAAAGAAGCAGCCAAAACTCTGGCTTAGCTGTTATTTGACTCTTGAAAACCTACTTTGAAGCTAAAATTCACGCTAAAAATAAAGCAACATTGCTAAGAGCTATAAAATTCCAGTCGTTTTTATTTCACCTAAAAGTGTTGAACTTACTAATTTTAATTCTGTAAATTAGTATATTAAGATGTGCATATCTAATATATGACTTATTTTCCTTGTTAATATAATGCAAAATAGGAAAGGTTAGGAAATGTCCATAAAGATAAAAACAATATAATGACTTTGGTCAAGTTCTCATTTCAAGAATGTTACAGACTAATATCCATGGCCTTCCTTTTTCTGTTGTTACAGAAGCATCGAATAGTTGCTTTTTGTCTGGGACAACCTCAGGATTTGCTATTTCTTTTGATATATTATCAATAGTCCATTCCACCATGATAACCTGCAACTCTAGAACTAACAGGTTGATAACGACTGCTTAAGCTTTACACTTTGCAAGCATCGGAAGGCTTCACTCACCTTGTTCAAGTGGTTGGCTTTTAGTTGAAGTAGTTTTCATCTTGAGTGCCTCCCTAACAGACATGTCACAGCAGGAGCCTTTGTTAGTGTCTTGGTCACTGTCAGCCTGATCACTGTCCCCGTGCCCACTGTCTCTCAGGCTGGCTCTTTCTGGGTCCTTAAACGTGGAACTACTGAAATACATATAAAGAAAAAGAAGAGAAAGTGTTGTCTCTACAAGTTTGAATCTGAAGTGTAGTCTCTTGCAAAGCAATTTTGACACGAATGCAAATGGGGAAGCTGAGAAAGTTATTTAATAGGCCTTACCTTTGAACAAACTGCTGCCTGCTGCCCATGTAATTGGGCTCTGCGGGAAAATTGTCTGTCTGCGAAAGAGAAGGAAAAAATACGTATAGTTGTACACTGGACAAATCTCCTGCAGAGCAACAAGATTTCCTAGTGGAAAAATGATTAATAATTCAAAAATTCCCTTAATCTTCAGATTTGTACATTTTAATTAAATTGGAAATTGCTGACATGTAATTATGTACTCAGAACAATTAAATGATTCCGGTCCACAAATTACCTGTTAAAGTAAACAATGAGCCTGTCATAACTGGCATTCTCTGTTAGTACCAGGATGGATAACACTGTCTGTGTTGTTTCATTACTCAGATACCAACATTTAATATTTGTGGGAGGAGTGGAAAAATGACCTAATTTCTCCATATTAAAAGTGTGAATTATTTAATAATACTCATTTTTAAACATAATTACATCATCTGCTGGGATTCCATGCCCTCCTTGAAAGAATATCATTTAAAGTCATCCACTCTTCAATTAAGAGATACAGGGCCTTGCCTTCAAATTTTGCCAATAACAAATACAAGCATGATGCGTATGGTTGAACTCATCTCTATGATTCATTCTCCTCTACATCCCTACTGTGGAAAGTGTACTCAAATAATACAAAGGAAAGAGTTATTCAAAACAAAGCAAAGTAAAATGTTACTTTAAACACTGAGAGCAAAGACGTGGAGAACCTAGGCTTGTTTTTGTGGTTGTTTTTACTGCTTTCCAAACTGTCGTGGAGGTCTGCCAAAAAGAACTGAGTTCTCCTTGTATCATGGAACAGAGTCTTTTGGGAGAAAGAGACTAGATCTTTCACAGATCTCCCTATACTGTACATTCATACACGTTACTGCTTCTTGCAGCTGACTCATCGACAAAGGTTCTCCTGTTTTCGGCATCACATCATATCACACCATTGTGCTCTGAAGCAGCTATGGGCTTCTACAAGATCATCCAGCATGCAAGTATGAGTGACACAGGAGCATGCAATTCACGAAGCAGAGGGCCCAAGGTAAGGCTTAATGTAGAGTAATGTGTTTTCTTTACAAACAAGGCTAATTTGAACTAACAGTACTCTTTTTTTTCTTCCCATATAATAATTTAAATTATTTGCCTTTTGGAACTATTACTGAAAAAAAAAAAAGCATGTTAAGAGTAATAGCTTAAAGTATTATCTAAGTTTCACGTCTGTTAGAAGATTGGGAACAGAAAAACCCTCACAAATTTCTTAATCCGTAATCTTTTTGCTGTTGTTCAAATGCGCTTTATCAAATTAAATGCAAAGATAAGGATAAACAAGGTAGATTCATTTCTGACTCCTAATCCTCTTAAACTAGTAGTTGGTAACAGACATTTGCCATTAACATGTTGTAATAGTTTCTAGATTTTGTGAAGCACCTTAATTTTTGTTTCCATAATGACAAATTACCAATTTTTAAGGATAACTTGAACTTCTGGTAAAAATAATACTAGTAACCAACACCAAGGGCAAAAATATTTGCAAAAGAAGTTTGCTAATTGTCAAAACTGTAATTACTTAGAAACTCTACATTTTAATTTAATAAAATCTAGGTCACCTTTTGAGTTGGTCAAAAACATGTATCCACCCCACTATTGCTATCAGTTGAAAGCTAAGCATGAGAGTATCTTAGAACACTTCAGAAAAGCAGAATCCTGGGTGTTAAGGAGAGAGTAAAATGTAAAGTGGAAGTGGAAACTCTAGTTAGAAAATATAGGTGCTATTATAAGTAGTCTTGTGATTTTAATGGCTTTAATTGGGAGGAGCCTCATACGATGTGGATCTCTATTCAGTTAGACACAGAGAGACAGATTGGCGAAATTTTTCTTCACCTGTTCTAATAGGGACAGTCTTTAAAAATGTTTGCATATTATTAAAGTTCTAAGCAATTCTAATACAATAAGAGACTTAAGAAGTAAAATACATTTTCCCATTGACTGAAGAGCTTTTTTAAAATTATACGCGTGTATGTGTGTGCGTGTGTGTGTCTGTGCATGTATCAGAGAGTTAGATGAACACTGGGCAATGGTATTGATACCAAATATTGTTTTGATGAAAATAGAAAAACAAGAGGAAGGTAGAAAAGAAGGGATTTTTGGAAGGGAAAGAAAGACAAGAAAAACCAAAGCAGAGAGAGAGGCAAGGGAAAAATAGAGAGAAGGAAGAGAGAAACAAAAAGATATACGAAGGAGGAGGAATGAGGGTGGAAAGAGGGAAAAAGAAATGTAAAAAAAAGAAAGAAGTTGGTTTATTATTGTAAATTTCACAAAATACAATTTTAAAAGTTTGCAACTTAATCAGTAGTAGAGAATCAGAAGTTTACTAATAATGTCTGCCTTCATTCATTAAAATAGGTAGGAATGTGAGAGATTGTGTTTGCACTTATAATTACCATAATGAAATAGTCATTTGGCCTTTAACAAACATATAACTAATTCACTATAAAAATCACACTGGTTTTAATATAGAAAATAACATTTTCAATATCCAGGCTCCAAGGGTGTCTGAAAACTCATTTAAAATAATCTGAATAAAAATAACAGTATTTGCATAGAAAAATGAAAAATTGAGGAAAAAAGCCATATGTATCACAGTATCATTTAATTTAGAAGTAGAAGAGCTTTCAGATATTTTCCAACACTGTTTTATAAAAATTGAGTTCTACCTTGTATATTTATAAATCTTAACTTTTAAGTCTAAGAAGAAAGTAAAATTTGAAGTCAGACACTTGTAGTTTTTTGGGTCTCAGCAGAGTAATTAAATGTGAATATTTACAACTCTTGAAAATTTTATCTTCTTCCATACAAACTGATTACTAGAATGTGTTCCCCTCAAACTCAATTTGAATCAGTGACTTTTAACTATTATTTTCTTGTTTATTATTTTAAAAAGTGTAGCTGGAATTGGTGGGCTGTTACAGAAAAGTTCTAAAGTAGATACTTTAGATATGAAGATCTTTTTGATCTATTCCAAAGTCAGGAATAAAAAGACAAAAGTTTTGGTGTTTTATAAGTGATTATTTGCTCATAAAAAAACAGATCAGAACTAACTTATAAAACTGAGTGTGCTCTCCTAGTTTGATTTTTTTGTTTCTGGGTATTTTGTTTGATGAAGATAGAAATTTAGATATTCTTTACTTTCCTTTGTACAGAAAACATGAAGAAATAAACAAGTAATAAAGTAAACAAATGCACAAATTAGATGAAGTCTGCACGATATGAATGGTTTCTTTGATTATTTGCTTTTATGCATTTTCTCTACTAGTGCTCAGCAAATTGTAGCAAATTTATAAAAGATATTCAAAACCAGAATTTTTATCAGCAGTGGTCAATAATAAACTATTCCTAAGATGCACTATCTTCTACAATTTGCTCATGCTATTAGAACTCTAAAAAACAAATCACGGGGCCAGACCAGTGGGGTAGTGGTTAAGTTCCCGTGCTCTGCTTCAGGAGCCCAGGGTTCGCAGGTTCAGATCCTAGGCGTGGACCTACACACTGCTCATCAAGCCACGCTGTGGCCACATCCCACCTACAAAATAGAGGAAGATTGGCACAGATGTTAACTCAGGGCCAATCTTCCTCTCCAAAAAAATAAAAATCATGACTTAAAAAATAAGGGTCTCTGAGAAAGACCAAAAGAAAACACCTACCGAAACTGAATGATGTCAGCCAAAATTGGGAAATCTCTTTATTTGTGGAAGTAGATTAATTTAATATGACCACTTATATGTGCTCAAAGAAGTTAATTGAAAATGGATAGTAAAAGTGGGTCAAAATAGATGTTTTTACCACTAAAATATTAAAAACAGAAATTTTAAAAATAAGCATGTGGCAAAATTCAAATTCAATATTATTAATGATAAAAATTCTCAGCAAAATAGGAACAGAAGGAAACTTCCTCAACTTTAGCGAAGGGTGCCTACCAAAAAAAACCTTATAACTAACATCATATTACTGGTGAAAGATTAAAAACTTTCACCCTAGCCTTCACCTCTTCCATTCACCATTGTACTGAAGTCCTAGTAAGTTCAATAAGGCAGGAAAAACAAATAAAGGATACACAAATTGGAAACAAAGAGAAAAAAATTTTCACAATGTTATTGTATTCACAGATAACATTATTGTTTAGGAAGAAAATAAGAAAGAATCAAAACAAACAAATAAAAACAAACAAACAACACTTTCAAGAACTAATTAATAAGTTAAGCAAAGCTGTCACATTCAAGGTCACCATACAAAAATCAATCATCTCTTTATATTCTAGCAATGAACTATTGGAAACCAAAATTTCAAAATTCAATACTTTTATAAAAGTTCCCCCAAAATCAAATACTTATCAAATAAATATTTTTAAAAAACACATACAGAATCTGTATGCTGAACATTACAAAAACTGATGAAATAAATCAAAGACGACCTACATAGATGGGGAGATATATCATCTTTACAGACTGGAAGACACAAAATGGAAAAGATGTTAATGCTCCTCAAATAATCTATACATGTAACATAATTCCATTCATATTAATAGCACAATTTTCTGTAGATATAAACAATAGGATCCTCAAATTCATATGGAAAATATAATAGCCAAAATAATTTTGAAAAAGAAGAATAAAGTGAACAAATTACACCACCCTATTTTAAGAGTTACTATGAAGCTACACCAATCAAGATAGTGTAGTGTGTCAATGGAAAAGACACATAGATCAATGAAACAGAAGAGACTGTTCAGAAGCAGCCCACACAAATATGGCCAATTCATTTTTGACAAAGTTTCAAAAAGGCAATTCCACCGATAATTAAAAAATTAAAAGTTGAAATGAAATTCAACCTACACCTCACATTTTATTTAAAAAAACAAAACAAAGTGGATCATAGATCTAAATGTAAAACATAAAGCTGCAAAACTTTACAAGAAAACCTAGCAGAAAATATTTGTGACCTAGTGTTAGAGTTCTTAGACATGATACCAAAAGCATGATTCGCAGGGAAAAAAAAAGATGCAAAATGACCCAGCAATTTGGTATTTACTTTAAAGAAATCAAAACTATGCTTACACAAAATTTGTACATGAATATTTACAGGAGCTCTCTTTGCCAAAACTGGAATCAGCCCAGATGTCTTTCAACAGGTGAATAGGAAGACCATGGTTCATATACACAATGGGAAATTAGCAATAAATAAACGAACTATTGATATCACAACTTGGATGAATCTCAAAAGCATTATGTTGAGTGAAAGAAACTAGTCTCAGAAAATTGCAAACTGTATAATTCCATTGATAGGACTTCTCAAAAAAAGCAAAAACTATTATGATGAAGAACAGATCAGTGGTTGCCAGGGGTTAAAGTTGCCTATGGAGATACAGCATGAGGAAGATTTTCGGGGGACAGAACTGTTTAGTATCCTGATTGTGGTGCGGTCTCATGAAGCTATACACGAACAAAACACACAGAACTCTAAACTGAAAAAATGTTCATTTTACTGTGTGCTAATAAAAAGTAATTCTAAAAATATATCTACAGTCATCATCTGCATCTCATAGATGCTGAGGATTCTTCTGTCTCATTGAGAATTATAAAAATACAAGTTCTTTTACTAAATATTCTCAATAAAGAGTTTTTCTGAACTTTGACTTTTAAAGGTATACTCTGCCAACTTTTAAAATCCACGTAGAAATCCCATATTCATTTGGACAGACTACAAATTGATTTGGGATATAAAGATGCATTTAGCCACACTAGCAAACCCAAGCAACAGCCCTATAAGACTGTCACCTTAAATATTTAAATATGAATTCTTTAGCTCAATTTTCATTTCTTTCAAATTTGTTTTTCTTGTGTGCAGTTCCTGTTTACCCAACTAGAAAAAAAAAGTACTTTAAAGAAAGATTTAAGACTGCATTTATGGCAAAGAGTAGCTTTTCCTTTCAATGCAGGAAACAAACATGGCTTTATCGTGAAAAACTGAGATCCATCCTCAGAAATGATGAGTTTTTGAACTTAGAAAATGCCTCTTAAAATCAATTTTGCATTTGGAAGCAAATGAATAGAAAACCTTTGTAAAGACGCTAAAGAAATTTAGTATGAAATGATTAGCATCTAAGATGTACCAAAGCTAGGCAAAATATTGTACAAAGTGTACACAAAATAATTTTACAACTTTGGTGTAAAACTAGGATAACATTACCTAAAATGTGTGCTTTTATGTTTTATATGAGATGATATATGAAATTTTCTTAGTTATATAACACAATTCCTGTTATAACTTTTTTATTATTTAAAATCCTACACGCAGCACTGTAATGATCATGAAATAATGATAATTGGATGAAAGTCTGGTAAATTTTAAAGCAAGACTTAGGTATCTAGAAAAATGAGACAACTGTAGGATGAGAAAAATAAAAACCTCATTATTTTGAGTCTTATTTCAAATAAATTTCTAAGAAAAAATATCAGAATGCTATTCTTCAAATGTATCCCTGAAAAAGGAAGAGAGAAGAATAACGTGAGCATTAGGAAACTGGATTCTATGATTAGTTTTCACCATCAGAGGTACTATTTAAGTAAATGTTGCTCAACCCCTTGGTGCTAATTTGCCAGTATTATCCTATATTTCCCAATATAGAGTCATGGGACAGTCAGGAAATTTCCAATGGAGAGAAGAATTTTGACAAACCAAACAGCTCTTTGCATTTCCAGAATCTTTCATGTGGAAACACAAGAGGCAATGGTTTATAAATTGCTGGCATTCTTGATATTCTTTTGCCTTTCTATGTCAGTTTCTTCACCAAAGAGGAGACCTTTGGGACAGAGGCCCAATAGGTAAATTCATTCCATAAATACACATTTAGCTCAGACCATAAGCAATATAAAAAAATCCAGCATTCGACAATGTAAAATTCACAATATCTGAGATCTAATCAGGAATTACAAGGCATGCAATAAACCAGGAAATATAACTCATATGTAGGAGAAAAATCAATCAATAGAAACAGATCTAGGCAAGAAACAAATGACAGAATTAACCAATAAGGACCTTTAAAATCTATTAGAATATTAAAAGTATGGTCAAGAATGTAAAAGCATGGCCCTGAGCATAAGTGCCTCCTTAAATTTTGAGCCCTAAGTACCTCCTTGTCTCATCTTAATCTCGTGCCTGAAGGACAGAAATAGATGATATAAAAAAGACCCAAATGGAACTTCTAAAAATGAAAACTACAATATTTGAAATTAACAATACACTAGATAGAACTGACAGCAGATTAGAAACTGAGGAAGAAAAGATGCAACATTTTGCACCAGGTTCTAGAAGCATTTGCCTCAATAATTATATATAATATTAAATCTATTTTTTGCATTTATCTATATAAACTTTATATGTTTGTGTCAACATTGTCTGCATAAATTTGTAATATACTAGAGAGTAAAGACAAGTATGTCAAATGCCAAGAGGATCTCCCAAAAGTTGCAATACAAATATGAAGAAAGTTTAATTCTAGAGGTATTTATCTAGAATAGGAATTATTAAAAAAAAATGAAAGTATGTCTTCAACTCTTTAAAGTCATCATTAAGAGAGCAACTTAACTCTCACAGACTAATTTGGGGTTGGATGTTTACTTATGGTATTAAATCATATCATTATAGCTTCAGTTATACTTAGATGATCATTCCTAATCCAGGAGTACAGGGGAGTGGAATTTTGAAAATTCCTTTGAATTAGGAACACAAGGTTGATTGCACATATGGATGCTATTGGTTGAAAACAAAATAAATTGAACTTTTCCCTTAATTCAAAGTGACTGCTTTTCACAGTGATCACAAGTATTCTCTTTGCAACAGATTGAACACAGTGGAGTGTTAAGACACAAATAATTCACTTTAGCCTTTTCATACCGACATTGCTTCTGATAGTTTTGCCTTCAACAGAATATATGGTGTGGTTCTTTGTACATTGCTGAAGTAGGCAACAGCATTTTAAGCCATTACTTATAAAGTTATCTGACAGCACCTATGGCTTTGGAATTTTTAAAGTGCATGAAGTATGGCAATAACTGTAGTTATCAGTGATTTTCACAATAATACATTTTACACAAGTATAGTGTGGTTGACATTTGTGTTTTGTTCTAAAGGCATAATAAAACCAAGAGAAGTTTGTACCACATTTAGAAAAACTAGCATTATTATAAATTAAAAATGGGAGAAAAAGGACAGTCACATCTTGTAAGTTAGAATTTTAAGTCTACTGCTCGATTAGGATGATTTAGATGATTTTTTTAAAGTGATGTGGCTGTATAGTGAAACTTCTGGCAAATATTAACTCTTTTATAAGTGAAACTGATAACTTCAATAATAAATTCTGTGCTAGAATTTAATTATGTAATTTATGAATCTTGAAGAAAATCATCTTTGACAAGAGAGAAGAAAATCGAGATAATCAAAAGGTAAGATGAGTGATAATTGTTATCTATGAAAGCATGCAAAATAGAGAAGGCTGCACATTCTTTTTATGTATTTCTGAAGCTTGGGGCCCAGAGGTCACTAAGGTGCCACTGAATGCTAGATGTGCTTTCTCATTGGCAATGGCACAGCATTACACCACGAGTTCATGTCTTAGGAAAAAATCCACATTTACTTCAGAGTTGCTAATTTTGACATCCCCCAATTAACCCATTCTCTTTGGTACAGTCAGCCTCTCCATCTCAACTCTATCCAATACCCAGTCTTCCCTTTTTCTTCCAGTGGTGATGGTGGCGAAGGGAGTTTGGAGTTGTTTGCTTTCCTGTTTTTTGCTCTCTCTCAACCAGACATTCCATCTTAGGAGACTTCTCTGCTTTCTTCCTATCATGTTCCTTCTCCATCTCTATTAAGAATACTGAAGGATCTTCCCACTGGAAGGAATACCTAAAATGGGATCCCCTGCAATCAGCCCTCCAAGATGAAGAACTCAACACTCATATACAGCCAACGAAAATTCATTACAAGCCTGAACTTCTAGAATTCTCGACACATGAACAGAAGGATAGAACAAGGAAGGAGACAAATTGGTGACACATTATTTTATTTATTACCACTATGAATGCTGAGTCTTCTGCAAGATACTTTTCCTTAAAATCTTATTTTATTAATTTTTAGGAACTTGGTAATAAGCAAAAGGAAATTTTTACAAATTGAATTATGTAGATTCAAACCAGTTCTTAGTCTAATGTATTTAGCTAATATAGACATGCTTTGAAACTACACTGCACTGAATCTAAATGTATGTAAATAGCGTCATTGTGCACACTGTGCTAGGAGATTTGGAGTATGCTGTCTTATATTAGGATCTGCAAAACAGTAGTATTGATACTCATGATTCATTCTTCTGAATTGCCCTAGGATACACAGTAGTGTTATTGTCCACATCTTACTTTTTTTAACAGAGAAACTGTAGCTAAGTGACTTTCATAAAGTTGCCCATTATAGACTCAATTCATTGTAGAACAACAACACTTGCCAGAGACAGCCGGCACCAGTCAGTTGCTGTACTGCCTCTCTGAGAAACAGGGAAAAATAATGATCCATCTCAATACTTTTAGAAATAAGTTAATGAGAAATGAATGTAACTTGCCTTGAAAATGCTTTTAAAAATTGTTACATACTATGCAAAAATAGTACTGCTATCACCTCTAATAAAAAGAGAGCTCTTTGAAAGTCTGCACTTTCACCTTTCTATATTTCCATGTAAATCATTTTAATATGCTGAACATTACATATAACACCAATAACTAGATTTTTCCTAGACCTAAACTACAGTTTAATAATAATGGCCATTTATTATCAAATATTCTAATGCATACAGCAGGCTTAACTACATGTTTACTTACTATCATTATAGTCACATAAATTGTAAAAATAGGCACTTCTGAACACTTACTTTTTAAAGTGTAAAAGAAATTTAAAATATTACATTTAATCAACCATTATGTAAGATTCCCAAACAAATAACTAATTTAAAAGGTGAACTGAATTGCATGTCTGTTATCCATTTGATAAGCAAAGTTTTCGACAACACACTAAAATTAAAAATATCATGAATGTAATAATTTTGGTAAACATAATTCACCAGACTTGCTCCTCAAAATATTAAACTGTCAATCAGAAGATAGTGTCAACTATTATTTCGATAATAGGTTATATTTTGCAAATGAGAGAAAAACTTATCAACAAGGTCAGTTTCGTGTCTGATTTTGCATCAGCTTTTCAAGTCATCACCTGCATAGGTGCATTGCAGTTTCTAACAGGAGGAAAGAAAAATAGGAGGAATTCAAGGTGAAATTGAATGAGGCAACACCTTTCTAATTTTTTCCTTCCTCTAACTCTTGATAGGCCTAGAGAATTTTTGACTCTTTATAATTATAATCAATAATTCAGCCAACCGCTAATCAACCAATATATTTTACAAGAAATTAGTAAATACTTCGGGAGAATTTTTAAGTCCTCAACTTTTTGCATGGATTTCAAAGATAATTTACTAACCCCTTCCAAAAAGCAAAACTTACATAAAAATTTAAATTTCCAAAAAAACGTGCCCATTGGATTTTAATTTTTAGTTTGAAAACACAAGAGTAAGTTGACAGTACAACTATGGAAATTCAGGCAATAACATATATGTAATTTAGAAAACTTGTCCTCAGAAATACTATTACAAAGGAAAAGGCATTCCTAAATTTGAGGAAAAATTAATTATTAATCAAACATGAGTTTTAGTTCACTAGACTATTTATCATTTTCTCTCTGAAACACAAGAGTGAGTATCACATTTAAAATGTATGATTCAATGGAAAGAGTCTATTTTAGGTTGGTGCTCATACCTGAAATTAAAATAAAGCTAAGTATCTTTACTAATATTAACATATTTTTAATTAAACATTAGCACAAAATGAAATGAAGTATCTCTAATCTTTATCAGATTGTCACTTAAGACCTAATTCAAACATCCCCAGCTCTTCCTTTGCTTGAAGACTCTAATTCCAAGAATTTTTTTCTTCTAGTGAAAGAAGCAATCTTACCTAGACAACCACTTCATGAGACAATAGGTCTGTATTCTTCTAGTTTTGAAACATTTTGATTTTGTTAGAAACTTTTTATAATGTACATGGTGTAATTTTTTTAGAAACACACAAATGGTAAAAAGTTAAGAAATATTGTTAACAATATTTAACTATATTATTAAGAATATTATTAATGTATTAACATGTTAAAATATTAGCAATATTTAACTATATTATTAACTATATACCTAATAGTAAGGCATTAGTAATGCCTTACCACAGTGGTTGGTAAACTCTGGCCCATGACCCACTATCTATTTTTGAAAATAAAGTTTTATTGGAACTCAGCCATGCCCTTTCATTTATCTGTTATTTATGGCTGCTTTCATGCTTCAATGGCAGAGTTGAGTAGCTATGACTGAAATCATATGGCCCACAAGCTGTAAAATATTTACTATCTGGCCCTTAATAGAAAAAGTTTCAGGCTCCTGGCTTAAAAGGATTGCCTCAGCTCTTAATTATATAATTAAAATTTTTACTGTACTCAATCCTGTAGATAAAATACTAATAGGGCATTTTCATATATGCACTATGCTTACCTAGGTTATAGTTTAGGGAAAAAATCACAAATCATTTTCATCCTCTGTAGGACACAGATTTGCCTCACAGAGTATGCATTTGGAAGGCGCCTGATTGAAAAATTGTTCACATTTTTATAAGTGGGTTTCAGTGTTAGGTGATTTGTGGCATGTTTACATTCAATTTCAAAGTCTTAAAACTGTGGAAACAGCACCATCATGGCAACACCTGAAAACAAAATGCACTTAGACGCATGAAGTTTCCTGAAGTGTATTACAAGTTCCTCTAGAGTGTACTTAGAAGAAGAGTTAAGTAACCCATCTTTCCCAGAGGAAAGTATTCTTCGGTTCTTGGTCCTTTGTCTCCTTTGCTTCCTTGTACATTTCACAGGGTTATCTCATCACTATATTTTAACCCTTCTAAATTTCCTTTAAACCAGCGGGGGCCATTATAATTATTTCTAATACATGGATGGAGAATTTGAGGCCTGTGGAATTAATGAAAGGCTAGCCGGAGGTTGCAATATGACGAAGAAATATAAACAAGTTTCATTTGACTAAAAATTTTGGCACTCTTTTAAATAAAAAAACCTGCAAGTACTATATAATTCATCTCGCTTTTGTGTGTATTGTGCTTTTCTTTCTATTTTATTCTATTTACCATTGTCTGCTGTATTCTACAGATTTATTATTTTTATTTTAATAACGCTTGCTCATCAGTGCTCCCTCCAGAGTTCTAATACCAGGTCATACCTCCTTAAATAGTTTTGTTCCTATAACTGTTCAGCTCTGAATTAGATCAAACACAGATAAAAGCAATTAGGTCTACTGAACAATTTTGATTAGAATAAAAGGATCAAAGCCAGGTCTGTGATCATATCTGAGAATCCCTGGCTGCTTCTGGAGTCTCCAAAATTTAGAAATAGTTTCACTATATTATATAAGACCAAACTAGAGAATCTCTTGAAACTACTGCTGGTTCCTCATTTGAAAGACTTTGTGGCAATGTGTTATACATAATTCCAGCAGAAGTTTTGATGATTAATATGTAGAGGTCTTGGAGAATTCTCTTCCAAATTGATGTAAAGTCTAGGAACTCAGTGCAGTACTTCATAACAGAAGTATTCACGTGATAAGATGTTCTCGGACTCCACAGGTAATTCAATATACATGCATGTCGAACATGATATCGCTGGTATAGGAGCAAAACCCTTAAATTTCTCTATTCCTAGCTAGCTGTATACACTTGGGTAGCATTTCTGAGCTTCAATTTTCTCACATGAAAAGAAGTGCAAATGAAATCAAATGCTATCATATGTCTCTAACTTTCTAGTATTCATTGCCCTACAATAGTTCTTTGTGAAAACTTCTTTGCAGTTTCTACCTGGTGTGAGGTTTCTTTTCCTACAAGCTCTTCCTGCATAAAAACCACAGTTCTTAAGGAAGACAACATCTTTCCATTTCAGAGTTCATTTTGGTAGTTTAAGAAGTTTAACATATCTGGAAACCAATTTTTGCAAGAAAGTCTATCAACAATTGGTCTTTTTTTAAAAGGTCTACTTAACATTAAGACAAAAGTGGCCAATCCTGGTTTAGAGACGTCAAAATGGAAATTTTCAAGAAAACAAATTAGCATTCCAGTAAAATTACTTTTTTTATAATTTTAAGTACACTGGAATAAAATTGTACTCTCGTACAATTGCTAGCATTTAGGCCAATCGAAATATTGTTTTTACAGAGAATATGTCTGCATATCGGTGCTCTAAAGTTTAATTGCTTCAGAATGTTTTATGTCATTTCCTGTTAACAACAATAATAATACGTGTTAATATTCATTCAGCATTTAGTATCGATCAGTCTTGAATGCATAATCATATTTCATCTTTACTTCCTAAGACACCCCTATGAATAGCAAATATTATTACACCTGATAAGAAAGAAAAAGAAAACAGTTAAACAACTTTCTCTGGACTGAAAAGCTAATTTGTTTTTTAAACGAAGAACAGTGGGAATAAAATCTCAGTGTAAAGAATCTGTCCATCAGAGAGTAACTGATTAAATTAATATATCCATTAAATTGACCCAGAATTCCACAATTGTTAAGATAATATGATACTATATCATTGACATGGAAAGATGTCTTTGATATATTTATATAATTTTAAGCAAAAAGCAGCTTAATTTATTATGTTTAGTATATACCACTTTTTGTAAAAAATCTAGTGAGCACATGCACACATGCCCATATGGAGTGGGAAGATACACAGGTTCACAATCCCTTATTCTAAACCCTTGAATCCAGACATGTTTTGTAATCCCAGCTCTTTCATATTTCAGAATGATATTTTTTTGTATATGTCATGTATTACTCATGCCAGCAGGGACTGGTACAACACCTCAAAATTGAACATATTGATGTTTCTTCAGTAAAACATGTTAATATTAACACTAAGTGGAACAAATAAAGATTAAAAATAGCTTTAAATCAGTTCAGATCTGAGTCCTTTAGATTTTGTAATTAGAAAAGGGATAGTGGATCCGAACCACAAAAAATTTAGCAATAGCTACCTCTGAGTACCAGATTATGAGCATTTACCACTTTCTAAACGCAAATTCCCCTAATTTCAGTCCACAAGTACATAATGAGTTTTATACACCAGGCACTGTTTTAGATATGGTTTTTCAGTAGCATATTTTCAGTTAGTAAGAATTTCTCTTAAAATTAGGCAAAAAATGCAGTCATTTAATTTTGAAAAAAATGAAAAAGAAATTCAAAGACATATACTGGAAAACAACTTGAAGTTATTTTAGTGCAAAAATTTAGATTTTTGCATATCAGAGTTGTGCAATAGTTGTTTTTCCCATGAATGAAGTCTCTTCTAGGGAAACTATTGACTTTCTAAACATCAAACAGGAAAGGAGTAACTGCCCTGCAGTCAGATGTAGCCAATTCATCCCTGGAGGCTGACTACAAATTCCCAGTTCAATGATAGAGTAGTTGAAATCCAAAGGCACTAGCGGAGCAGTGCCTGAATCTCAGCTCCACAAGTCTAGAGGCACAGTGTCAGTGGAGCAGCTCCATCTTTGGAATATCTGCATGGAACAAAAAAAACCAAGGGTCCAAAAATCTCAAATATTTAAATCTCAATTGTCCTTGAAGAACTCTTCTTACAGATTACCTAATTCTATGCTTTATAAAAAATATTATGTCTTATTGGTGCATTAGACACATTTTGTCTAAATATAAAACACAAAGTAAATAATTTTCCCCAAAAAGAAATGAAAAAGCAAGATTGCTCTCTTTGCTGATAGTCTCCTTTCTCTTTCCTTCTTTTCAAAACAGGGCATCAGGTTATCATATATAGTTTGAAAAACAGGTTTTTCCTCCCTCTGAAGGAGCATGAGTTTATTCAAGCAGAGTCAGGTAGTTTATAAAAGCTATTCACTTAATTTTAAAAAGTCAAAGTATAAAGCTCTTGCCTTAGTCTAATGTGATTTAAAGATCCTGATATCCTTTTTCTTGAGAGGACAGAACATCACAAATCTGAAACGGAGCACCTCGTAGCACAGCGCATAAATAGCTCAAGCTGAAAGCATAACAATAAGTTCTCTGTCTATTATTGCAGGACCAATAAATAAGCATAATGAAAATCATGACACATTATTACATTACTCTGTATTGCCTCTATTCATTAAAAAAAAAAAGATGAGTGCATTTGAAATAATTTCACATGTCAAATGACAATAAGCCTTGCAGTTGAAATGATGCTGAAAGGAATATTTGTAAAGGGCAGATGTATAGTCTTATGTGGCTTATATCAAGATTACGATAGAAGTAGGAAGATCTGAGCAGTAACTGCTTTGCTCCAAAATGGTAGTAGCATAGTATCCAAAACATTTACATCATTCACCTGTGCCATGTGTGTTTGGGAATTATGAAGTGAATAGAAGCACATTAAAAAGGTTTAGAACAAGCTTCTGTGTCAATTAGCACTTGGATAGGTTCTACTTTTTCAGTTTCCCTGTTGATTTAATATACTAGATTATATTAACAGCACTCACTTGTAAACAGGGAAGATCTGAATCCTATTAATGGAGATATGCTGCCAAAATAATCAGCTTCATACTTAACAAGTTTCCAAGTATTTGGAAAAGCTGTGAAATGGGATTATAAGGTTAAGCTGTGTACATCTGGCTCATCACTATATAAATATTTCAGAAATTTGATCTTGTAGGCTGAAGAAACAGCTGTCTAATCATGACTCTTTTCCAGCTTATATGAACTTTAGTGAGGAGAGCAGTACACAAATGCTGACAAGAGATCATGATCAATTTACATAATGCACTTCTTATATTAAGCGTATAATTTTATCATATATCACCCTCATAAATGAAGACATAAGAAACATTTTAGGAAGGTTCTGTGGTATCACACTCATAGTGACAAAAGGGGTTGGGGGAGATGCCAAAATTTTTGAAATTCAGAGCAACCACCTGAAATACTAAATACCGCTTTTTTCTTACGCCATGGTATGTAATTTTAGTGCAATTGGGATGTTGTAAGTATAAATGTAGTGTAATATGGACCCGGAGAATAATTAATGAGAAGCAGGAGTTCATGCATAAAGTGACAGTAAAAAGTTCAGCAGTCCCTCTAATTAATCGAAACCTTAATGAAGTCGAACATTAGTTGCTTTAACCAGATCCAGCATTATATAACTATGCTGACTCTTTGTCAAATATACACCAGTCCATTAAGCCTGATTTTATTTTTTCAAATTTTGTTCAAAAAGGTAATTGGGTTAAAAACGTACTGAATATAGCTCTTATCAAATTAACTTCAAATGTCCAACTTGAAAACATAGATTTTGAAACTATGGTCCAAAATGGCAGGTAAAGGTCAATGAATTGAGTTTCCAGTTATATTTCCTGGGAGCAGATGGGTGCAATGAAACCTAATGATTGAATTTTAAATGCTTTCATGCACGTTTTATCTGTTTCCCAACATGTTGATTCTACCTTAATGCTCTAACAAGATAATAGGTTTATCACAATTAACCAACTGAAATGATATCTCCATTTTCCAATTATTCATATCATATTACCTGGGGATATTGAATCAGAGCTCCTTTCTTTCTCCCACTCCTAGTGCCTTTCCATTACTATCCCACACTTCCACCAAATAAAACCCAAACTATAATATCATTAAATAACAGATGTGTCTTGGAGATTTGATTTCTCTAGTTAAATGATGAGTATTTAAAATAAAGTTTACCTTCACTGAGCCTCAACGGAAAACTTCAAAAGAAAATAATTTTAAGGAATATGTTGACTAAGTTTCACTGTAAATTTCCTTTCCTTACATTATGAACTGATATGTTAGTCTATTTCTCTGACCTGCATAGGTATAAACATATAAAGAAGGTTTATTAGGAGGTAAAAATATTAAACTTTCTACTTTCAGGAGTGGCAGATGGAAGGTTTTATCTCTACTATATCTCAGTAGTGCATACTCTTGCCCGGACAACAGGAAGAGGGAATCCTATGGAGAGGTTTACTTTATAGCTTTTATATAAGAGAAAAATCAACATTTTACCTCTTAAAATATATACTCAAGTCTAGATTAAAGGAAATCCAAGAAGCTTTTATTTTAATAATCAAAAGTTTCTTGTCTATTAAATGCATTCTAATAATGCTAAACCTAATACTATTCAATCCAATCCATTTCAGAACCATCCCACCACTATATAGGTCCAGCATATAAAATCAGCTACATGAATCTCGGGTCCAAATGAAGAAATAGGTAAAGATAAAACTGGTGATAAACACCACCATGGTCTCATCAACATATATATCCAAATGTTTAAAAAATACTTACATTAGATATAAATATACAAGGTTCTTAATGTATCTCTGTAAAAATATATTTTCAAATGGATATCACAGAAAAGAGACCAGATGGCAAGGATAAGGAGAAACTAATTAGAACAAGTTAAAACAAAACGCAAATAATTCCTTTCCTTTGCTTCCCTTCAATTATGTGTTTTGAGACTTTTCAAATAAGCAATTTTTTAAAGTTTTTAAATAATGAAATATGTTTTTAGATTATATGGTTTTATGTGAAGACTAACATAAATGAATGAAAACGTGTATTTGCAAAACATTCACATTTTTTGTGAACATTGTTTGGAAGTCATATTTCCAGTAGATTTCTAAACTGTATTTTTTAAAAGAAAGCATGTATGACAGTTCAAGAAGGAGCACATTCAGAGAAATGAGTAAAATTCGGCAGATTATGGAATCTTACAGGCCCAGCTTCTGATCCACTGTCTGAGAGAATATCTGCTCCCAGTACTTAGGCCTCTTGGACGACATGAAACCAAGACCTAGCTAAGCATCCCACCTGGCCAGAGCAGTACTGATTGCTATGTGCCTTCTTTCCCCAAATGCCAAATATTCCAGCGTAAATTTACAGAAGGGCTTGAACTATAACGTTTAGATAATTGTGGATATAAATGTCCCCTTTGCGAACTTATTATTTGTGATCTTATCTTACGTAATATTTAACACTATCAGTTTAATCTTTCAGAAAGTCTTTCTCTGCTTTATGAATGTTAACTGACAGTGAATCCTAAACTTCTTAAATTTATATTCTATGCTCTTTTTTAGTATTTTTTCCTTCATTTTGTATCCCAGCCTCTCTGGCAAATGGGGACAATTAAATTTTTAATACAGTTTGAAAGCTTATTCTCCTTGAAGCTTTTATTCTATCAAAGCTCTGTCTTGTTAGATATGGATTTTGCAATTAAAATTTAAAATTCAAATAAATAGTAATTAAGTCACGGAATAGCTTAAAAGTAGTAAATTATTTCAGTTAAGAGCTTTTTAAATTATTTCATTATTTATTAATTGAATGAATGATTAGGAGTGGAACAACTCTGCAGGTCGTAGATTATTTTAAATAACAACATTGAAATGGGCAACACACTGTTTATATGAATGTTTTCTTATGTTTCCTCAATATGTGCATGAAAATTCCATACCACCTACACAAGATAAATTCTGAAATTTTAAGAAAAACTTTGTAAGTTTGTTTATTATTATTACCTGCATTTGCTAATCGCCCATGGTGATTTTCTTTTCCCATTATCAGATGGCAAATTGTTGGTACCAAAGTGATTAAATCATAAAATTATACATCAACAAATACAAATAAATGTAATCCTAAAATTATTATTGATGATTTATCTATAATTTCATTTCATTAGAAAAATCATATGGAAAGAAATTATTTACATTTTATGGAGAGTCTTCATTAATATAAATATCTTAAATGTAATTAATCTATAGAAAAAGGATCACATTAGTTTCTTAATAATTTACTAGAGCTTTGTGATCTTTAAAGGTTTAACAAACATACGTAACATCTGAATTGCCTAGTTTCAATACTTTATAAACTATACCAACAAATGGGACAAAAGATGGGAGATATGCTCTTACCCACACTATTTTCTCTTGCCATACTGTATATATATTTATGCACTTAAATACATGTGTGTGTATATATATATAAACAAATTCTGTGAAAGCTTGACATTCATAATTTGAACCTTGTTCACCTGTTTTTTTCCATGAACTTGTAATATTATCAATAGAGTTGTATAGGAATTTTCTTTGTAGTTATTAAAAAGGTAACAACTATAAATAAAAATTATCAAAATATGCCACCTTCAAATAAATTATTTACCAGCAAGTCATTATTTCAGTATGTTTATATAAATAATAACTTAGACTTTGTCCTTAGTAATTTCTAGGTTTGAATCCAAGCTACAGCTCATATCTGAACACTGATCAGATCCAATTACAAAGAATTCATATACTTTTAAGTGCCTACTATGTACTAGAAACAGTGCAGGATTCTCTCAACTATAGTGACAAACAAGACGGATGTGGTTCCTGTCCTCAAATGTTCTGCTACCTAGACCTCTTTGTGACAAATTACCTTTACTAATAAAGAGTTACAACCCTGATCCATAGGTTTAAAACTGTTCATATTTAATAACATTCACTAATTTGTGAGTACATCAATTAGATCTTGGTTAAAAATGGAGTTTACACACCACAACCAAAAGAAGGAATGAATAGAAATTGATAGAGTGTTCAGTCTCCTTAGCCATCCAGTCTCAATATCTGTATTATGGCTCTTTAAAATTCTTATGCATTAAGTAGCTTTAGGATCAAGCATAGAATAAAAATACTTCCATTGATTTCTGCTGATTAGATATTATTTCACAGTTGAAAAGACTGCACTTTTCTTTTCACCTGCTGGTCTAAGTCCTGCTCTCTCAACACTGCCAATGGGCTTACTACCATCTAATTCAAACTTAACCAGGCAACAGAGGAGCACGTTGGAAAATATTATCCGCTCCTTTGCTGAAACGTTACATGTCAACTTTTCGCCTAAGGCAAAATTTAATGGCTGACTTGTGGATCTTCATTTCTAGAGATTTACTATGGAAACACTGACATAACCTTTAACCAGAGCAAACAGAGCCACTCTAATAAGCAGGTGACACCAAACCTAAAAATGCACGAGGAACAGAAAGATCCTGGCAGGAATTAATCTGCCATTTTCACACATCTGCCCAAAGGAGGTATTGTAATTGCAAAAATTTACTCTAAGACTGCTGAGACTCATAGTAATTATGTTTCTTTTTTTTTTTTAATAGAAATAGCCACAGGTGGTAACAAATTGGGTTTTGAGATGGGGAACTGGGCATGCATTCTAACCCAAATTACTATGTAATTGTCTTGATTATAAAAAAAATCGTGGAACGCCTATTGCTCAAAATAAAAAAAAAAAAGTCTCCTTAAATGTATTCCTTCTTTTAGTTTTTCTCCACTTAGGGAGATTGCTTCATTTGTTGGTTTTGGCACATCTGACATTAGGGCTACACTATAGAATAGGCTTTTGCCAATAACCCTTACAAATTCCTGTGAGTGGGATTTGTTTAATAGGATAGTTCTCTTATTTCCTGCCTTATTATCATCTAGGCATAAATAGTAGCTTTCCTAGAATGTCAGGATTTGGAAATTTAGCTAATAATTACTACTATGCTGCATCTGCCAACACTAGAAGTGCAAGGCTATTGACTTTTTTTCAGTCTATGCATTGTATTAAAAAGTTTGCTATTTTCCATATGTATACATCTGCCGCAATGATCCTCCATTTTACCCCACACTTAAGTCCATGCATTAGCACCAACACACTTTCATTGTTTTTTATAATTACAAACTCACGACAGGCAAACGATGCTGAGTAAGAGTCAATGTGTTTCACTAAACTTTTTTTTAATCAGGAAATTCTGATTTAGTCAACCAAGAATAAAATAAGAGACTAAGCATTGGTTTAAAACTAAGGAGAAAAAATCATTAAGGCAACAGGAGGTTCCACAAAGCTTAAAATAAGAAGAAAAAAATAATCAAGTGTCTTGCCTTGAACCTATGTAAAGGCAAGTTTGTATGTAACCTTTAATTCTATCTTAATGATACTGATAATAAAGATAATTGATTTCTCTTTTGTTTTGCATGATTTGTAACTCCTCTTATTCACATTCTTAATGCAAATAAGTTGATTTGGGATAAACTATTTTAAAATAGATGCAAAAGCAAAATCTAAAGCAAGAATTTTGTCCCCCAAGAAGACACTACAATAGAATTCATCAATATTTACACAATATTCTGCTTTTCACTGACAGAACGATAGACATCAAAGCAAGTTATTTTTCAAGTTGTTCAGAAAGCTCTCATGACAAATATTTACAAAAAGATGCATCATTAAGCAATTATTAGATTTTAGCTGGAAAATATCCCTTTTTGAAACTAACTCTTTCTTTTTCCAAAATACTAAGTGATAACACTTTCTCTTGGTACATTTTGCTAAGATTTTAAGCTTATTATTTCTCAAACATTCTAATTTCTTTCTGTCATCTCATCTACTGAAATGGGGACATGAGTAAAAAGCGAATATTGGCCACTTTACACTGTGGGGAGATAATCCTTCTCATGGTAATCATGGGTGAATTACTTTTAAAATGTCAGTTCTGCTTATGCAATTGCTCTGGTGAAATAGCAAAAAATCCACTGAATATTCAGTCATAAAATAATCTCAGTATACTCTGATAAAATACGCTGTGTGAAAAGTAAAATGAACAGCTTTGAGCAAAGGTATTTATATTGCAGTCTGTGAATAGAAAAGGAATATTCTATCTTAGCAGTAAAAACTATAGTTTTAGGTTTCGAAACTGATGAAAGTGTTTGTACCACAAATAAATAAAAATTTAAGATAGTCTATAATTGGCTTATAAAAATAAGAGGTATTTAGACCCCTGTGACCATTTTTGCCTACATTAAAATACTTTTTGCATTTCTACTTTATAAAATTAAGCTATTGGAATTGAGAGGATATACTTGTATATTTCAATTTGAGTTTTATTGAATTGGAGCACATGAAAATTCTAGGTATAAGTATAATCCCATCATTGCTTAGCAATGATTATTAAGGATTCAGGTAGAATTACCATAAAGAAGTATACCAATTGATGTCTTGTGCTTAAATTACATTTTTTAAAATTTATCACCAAAAGAAGCTGAAGAAAATATATCTAAAGCTCTGTAGTTGTTGGAAAGAAATTAGTTATTTAGCCACATTGTAAATTAAATCTGTTATTTAAACATACATATGCTACCAAATAGCATTAGAACCTTTCTGAATATAAAGGCATTATCTACATTATGTATTAATATAATTTACAAACGTGTACCAATTGTCTCTTAAAAACAGTGTATATCTACAGAACAATTTTGAACGTATAGCTTTGAAAACTTGAAATAGAGTTTTAATGCTCTTGCTTTCAAATTTCACAAAGGCTGCTTTTAGCTGATAAAGAGAGTAAACAAGAAATTGTCCTTTATATGCTCCCTTTAATGTGTTCCACTAATTAAAAATCAATCAAAAACATTACAAGTTTAAAAAATAATAAATATTGTTCCAGAACCAAACAGAAGCTTGTACGATTGTATTTATCTTTACCTTGTCCATTTTTCATCCAATATGGTTCATGACTATATTATTGAATAGAAACATGAAGAAAATAACACAGGTCTTTAAATTTTTCAAAACGACTGAAACAAAATGCATTTCTAATACCATTAAATTATTTTAATATATTCCATTCCTCTAATCAGCCCAAAGTCTATTTATGTAGATTAGTTACATCTAAAGTCTCATTTGTCCAACCTGTATTTATCCTTTGATCACAAAGCTTGTTAACTTAAATGGTCTTTTATTGTTATGATTCGTTTTCCCATAATTATGCTGTTTAACTGCCTTATTTTTTGAATAAATATATGCAAACGTGCCAATCATCTTCAGCACAGTTATGCTAGATGCTCAATGAACTGTATGAGCCATTTCACCACAATAAAACTGCCTGGAATAGATCCAGGGCAAGGCCTACAAATACCAGTAATCAGGATGTCACTAGGACCAGAGCAGATAAATAGAAGCACGTCACATGTATATCAATAGATTCTCTCAGACGCTGTCTGAAACCAATTTCACAATCTATCAGTGGAAGAACTTGGTGCACACAAGGGAAAGATGCCACCCACACAGCCACAATTTTGTATCTGCATTTTGTTATGAATCTTTTTTTTTTGGCTTTCCCTTAAAAATATTGAACTCATACTTCTGCAGTAGCAAGAAAGCACAAGCAAGCTTCTGCTTAGTCACAGCAGGAAATGTTGATGTCATTAAGGACTTCTTTATTGCAGATAATTTATTTCAGCAGACCAAAGGATAGCAATATATCACTGTCAAAGCTGGTGGTGAAAGCTATGACTAACTGTAAAATACTGTGTGCCATTGAAGGAAATTCCTGTCAACGTCTCCTTTACTAAAATAGGTTGACAATAGATTAGTGTAGGTCTGATGAACTTTAAAAGTGTTTTGTAGGTGGGTGGCAGAAGTCATTCTATCTTCAAATTGATACTTCAAAATGAAGTTTATACTTTTCTCTAACAAATATACAGTCATTGGTTGAAGGAATTCAGGACAAAAAAAAAAAACAACCTTCCTAAAATATGACTTTAAGACAAGGCCCTGTGGGATTTATTAAACAGAAGTATCACTGAAGGGAATACATTCTGCAGCAATGACTAATATCATAATTAGCAGGTGCATTTGTAAGAATTTACCCACTATTGAGTGTATTGCAAGACTTCTCAGCGTAAGGGAGTTAAGTTTTACTTCCTAACTGGCATGAGCCCAGTTCCAGTGGCCTCATCTTCCTCCCGTTGTTTCATCATCAGGCTCACAGCATATAATCTCACAAAGTCTCTAGCTATCCTACCATCCTCCCAAAAGAACCAGAAAAAGATGAGATTTTTTTTTCTCTTAATCTGCATAAACTCCAACCTATTGTCTACTGAAGGCCAACTGTTCCTTAACTTTTTCTCTGTTCTAGAATGACCAGCTCTACTCTAAGGAACTTCAAAATGTTTGAAGTTTTAAAACAGTAAAGTCATCAAGTTTTAACATATTTTCAGAGAAATATAAAGGATTGAGTCCATCCTTAAAAAAAGGAGAATTGCCTTTGAATTAAAAAAGTATAAAAATGGGCAAATATTTGTGCTTAAGTATACATGTATTATACTGAAAATATAAAGACATATGTACATGTATACATATAATTTAATTTTGCCAAGAAGTTTTATTGTTCACATTTTCATAAATATAAGCAGAACCAACCTTCACTGCAATAAATGCACGTAAACCTTTATTAACCTTAAAAAACATAAAATATTTTCTTAATTTACAACTTTTATTTTATAGATATATTTCTATTGCATTATACTACATAAGCAGAAATACAGCAAAAAATTTGAAACCTAACAATGATAGTGAAACATGATAATGTATAAATGTTACATTGTTAAATAGTATTAAGTATTTATCTAGAGATTGTGAAAGTTTTTTTCATTTAAAATATGTATATTTCTTAGTCCTTTAATAGAGATAATATTTGGGATTATTTTAAGAATAATTAATTTATTTTAACCTCATATATAAATACGTATCTATGTACTGTAAAAAAGTGAATAATACATATTACAACATCAACTTTATAGAGAAAAGTTTCTGGAAAATATACTATTTTAATTTTTTGTATTTTAGATTACTTTTTGGCCTGGCTTGATCAGTATAGTCACAGGCGATAGATGTTTTAGAACATGTAATATTTTTTTTGACTAAAAAATATGTTGAAGCAGTTGAGATAGAAATTTTAGGGCATACTTTTCTATGATTTGATATTTTTCACAATCACACACAGCCTTAAAAAACGTGAAGATGCAGAGAATAAAATTCCAAAATCCTCCATGTAGACTTTACATGAAATTTATTGAAATTATAAAACTCACTCATAGAACTCAAGTAAAACTATAGAATTCACTCATAGAACTCAAGGAAAATTATAGAATTCACTCATAGAACTCAAGGAAAATTGTAGAACTCAAGTAAAATAAAAAATTATCTTACTCTTACATTTTTAAAAGACTGATGAATTATCATGTCAGAGTAAGGATGATAAAGTATCACCTATATGGTCCTTGGGAAATTCTATTGAAAAATAAAAACTAATAGATAAAGAAGTTATTACTGTATGAGTAGTTATATCAACTAATATTAAAAATAAGATTTTCAGGTTTCTAGTTCATATAGTTAAAATTATACTTTTTGTGTTTTCATTTATTGTAAAATAGAGAATGCACACAGATTTACATCGGGGTTGAGATTTTCATGAGCGTACACAAAACTAAGGATGAAAGTAACAATATGTTAAGAATGATGATAATAATTTGGATTTTAAACTCTTCTCCAAGGAAACTCAAAACACCTCAATGACTGACTATCTTCTTAAGTTTATTTGTACTACTTTTAATACGTGGTAAAACACACAAAAAAGTTTTATGACTGTGCACTTACGTTAATTTAAAGAAGAAATTAATCTTTCTACCTTTTAAAAACCTTTAATAAAAAGACAGGTGGACAAGACACTCCCTTTCTACTCCGCCCACCGTACGTCTATAAATAGAGACGTAGATAAAATTTACGGAAACGAATGCAGGTAACGTGTCAAACGGTGCTGTCATAGAATAACACTGCAGAAAAAGATCTGCAAAATTATAAACGAAGAAAGAAACTGTTCACATACTTTGTGTTTGTTCCTGAAAGCACTAACATACTAGAGTGTGAAGTTTTGAAGACCGTGATCTTTGGAGCTCGTCTGAGTCTCTATCGTCAAGACTCTTGTACTAGAGAAGTGGAAATAAAGGCCAACAGGGCATAACGTTTCCAGTAGAGACATACTTTTTCTTTCACCTTTTCATTTTAAAATACTGAGTTTAATGTCTATACTCTGATACTTTAGCCTTCTATGCATCAGTCTTACTTTTATACATTTTGGATTAACTGTTAGTGTTTACCATATGTTTAACTCCCTTTTATTGAAAAGGCCATGCACATACATCAAAAGGATTTTCTCTTCCAGCAGAAAGAGTTTAAAGTGAATCCTAATGTGAATCTTTTAAAATTGAACTGTAAAACACTGTGAAAGAACGCATTTCTTTAAAAATTTATTTTAGTACATCTTATCTGCTGGCTCAATATATTTTCTTCTATGACAGAATATTAAAATGACTTGTGATAGTGCCACAAAAAAATCTAAAAACACAGATGTTCAATCAAAACTGGAAATTCTTCCACCAGTGAGAAGTCCCCAGACTCCTCGCCTCTTCTCAGTCAGGCTACGTTGAAAACACCTGTTAAGAAGTTACCCTGAGACTTAACAAATAATTCTCGAGAAGCCACGATTAGCAGTTACTCATGACAACTAGTAGTGATCTCTACTTGATTTTAGATTCTCACATTAACATATGAAACAATTCACATGGAAATTGCTCTTATGAAAACTGCTTTTATAAATTTTTACAACAATCTATTTGCCTTACCTCCCACAAAAGCTGCTCCTATTTTTCAAAATCAGTTTCACAGCTTTAAAATGAATAAAATATTTTATTATAACAATGCTGCGTTATGATTCACACTACTGACGATGTGTTAATCACTAGTCTATTGTTTAAAAACTTCATAGACTGACTTTACTTCTGCTAAGGAACTTGAAGAAGACCTGAAATAAAATCTCTTCTCACAAACCACTGTTTCTACATGATTGTTCTGTATCCATATTCAGTAGAAATACTTTATGCCCCAAGAACCTCCAGATCTTTACCTTAAAATTTTAGACGCTGTGACCCACACAAAATCTTTTGATACTTAAACAATTCTTAATTTAAACTGAAATATGAGTCTTATAAATCCTGAAGTTTCTAAATTTCATATCAACAATCTTTCCCAGTGTATCTCAAAACAATGATGAAATTCTTTTCATTCCATCAATAGAAATATGCTGTGCACCTTTTAAATAGCATGGAAGATGCTGGACTATCAAGGTAAACCAGACCTAGGAGCTGCTGGTCGAAGTGTACTCTGTGGATTATAATACTTCCTTCAGAAATACACGTGAGATTAATAGTATTTCCTAAACAGGCTGTGTTAAATACACACAGTAATAAACGCACTTGAAACAAGATTATGGGATACCTACACATTTTAATTTAAGCATGTCACTTCAACACAAAGTGTTTGCAGCATACATAAAATGAAAGGAAAAAAGAAGGTCACTGCAGTTAATTTACCGGGTACTCCATAACAGGTATTGAGAAAAACCTGGTACATTTAAAAGGAAATTAACATATTAGGAATTTACAAAGTACCCCTCATAGGATTGCAGAAACTCAATTAAAAAAAAAAAAAGAGCCTGCTTTAACAGTTTATACTGAGGCTATTTCCAGGGTAGGAGCAATATGGGAAATTGAGCCATTTTGGAAAAAAATTCAGGAACTTTAACTTTTTCTGTGTCTTTATAGCATGGATTAAGATTGTAGAAGAAAAGAGAATAACAGGTAGTTTGTCCTTTGTTTTTTGTCTAAACTATTTCTCTCTCTCTCTTTCTTCCTGGGTGAGTGTGCGTGATTTGCTTTAGCTCAAATTTTACTGCTAATGAGAGGAATCACCATCACCATCATCATCATCATTCCCTGAGCAATGACCAGCTTCAAGAACAGATGGTGTAAAAACAGTATATGCACCCCTGTCCCTCAAAGCCTTCTGGATACTTCCATCCAAAATTGTTCCTCACTAAACTGACTAAGGAATCAGGCTTACTGAGAATTCTACTGCACCAACTTCATTTTTACTGGATCCTGAATAAGAATTCAACTCATAGCACTTGAAGTGGAAGATTAAGCATTAACCCTCTGTGATACTATTTAATTGTCAATGGTATAAAATATAAGAAAGGTGCATAACATGCGTATTTATAAAATGCCTGCAAAAGATCTATTAATACATATTTTCACGTATTTCCCTCTAAAGAGACTGATTATCATAAATACCAGTTTTACGAGTCACAGAAAGGCTTCCATGGAAACCACAATTTTTCTAAGGGAGGAATTTCTTGTTCAGTTTTATATAGACATCAAACAAAATCCTGATTACTGGTATAGAGTCAACACTGTAAAAAGTGGTGTTTAATACAACAGTTGATACTTTAATATTCAGTAGCACCAAGTACAAGAGTCTGGTTTACCAGGACATATACTATCATATGAAAATATGTTTTGCTAAGTTTTAGTATTTGTTACACTTATGTTAGAAAGGATAAGATAAGATTATGAAATTTTACTACTCCATTTTAATAATAAAAACCTTACCGAGTCTAGTGTCATTAAAAGGTATTTGCTTTTCCAAGCATAAAATTATGAACAAATTATTTTCATCTGCCCCAAACTAATCTTCCTCCCGAAGTGTCACTTTTAGTTAAACTTAATTTTGAATTTCAAGTACTGCTCATCCAGAGTAATTTGTAGCAACATGAATTCATAATAAACAAGAATTAAGTTTTCCTGTGACACAACTCAGCAGTGGATTAAAGAAACGAGGCAGTGACTAGGCACAATATGGTCACTTGCAGTCGTTAGAATCTATGCCCATGCTGGGTCAGTTGGTTTTTTTCATATATCAATAACTTTGAAATATACTATCTAATATATATTAAATATCACTTAGATATACTAAAAATATGCAGTATGCAAACTAAATGCATCCTGGAATTCTTTCCGGCACAAATGCCTTTAGTGCAACTTTGCCTCCTGTTTTCAACAGCACAAAATGAGCGTGTGACCCTCTGGTGTTCTCTGTTCATTCTTCAATGACTCCAAGAAACAGATCAGGAAAACCACAGGACAAAATGAATATAAGCTTTTCATAGACAGTTACTAGTCATTATCCAGAGCCTACATTTATTCAAACTTTTGAAAGATCTTCAGAGCACAATTCACATTTCCAAAGCTTAAGCCACACTAATGCATTATGCTGCAATTCCAGCTGAAGAATAAATGAGATTCATGTCTTTTAAAACACTTCTTAAATATAAAGCTGACTTTTTTGAGTGGTGAAAACTTCGTTCAAATTGATTCAGGCTCTGGAGTTCTGACTGGTTGCTATGTTGTACTTCAAGTAGTTAATTTCTCAATATTTGGGTATACATTTTTTCATTTTTGGCATCAGGGTTTTCTAAATGGAATTAAAAACTTTGAGTGAATTAACCAAACAAATTTTTTTTCCACTCTGGATAGCCTTTGTTATGGAAGGAAATGCAGACCCACAAATAAAAATGAAGTAAAATAAACTATGAATACTGAACATTGCTAACATTTTTAAACCTATAAAAATAAACTTTAAAAATGCAACAAAAGTAAGACATTTACATCTTGTAGATTTTGTACTATTTATATGGGAGGGGTTATGTATAGAATATGTGGTACACTCATTGGCAAACCGTAAACCATTTGCATTAAAAAAAATTTTCCCCTCTCACTGCTGTTGGTCCTGTGGCTTGTCCTGTTCCAAAGGTTTCAGGACAGCTCCCAAACCAGCAATAAAGTGAAGTCTCAGTTATGCTAAAAGTCTCCTACCTGAATTATGGACATCCGAGTAGCGGGGGTCTCGCTCGCATTAGTCCCTTGTCCAGTGAAGCTAGTGTGGCAGCCCGCGTGCCCCTGAGGGACAGTCAGGTTGTTGGAGGCCGGTTTGAGATACATCACCTCCGACCGGGGCGAGCTGAGGGGCAGGCGGGTCTGGTAGTCGAAGTACATGGGGGAGGTGGCCAGGGAGGGGCTGCTCACCACGTTCATGACGTTCATGGCGTTCCTCTCTTCCACCTCGCTCTGCACCAGCATGATATCATTTTTGTTGATCTTCTTCTTCTTGCCCTTGCCCCCACCCAGCTGAGGGTGGCTATACTCCGCGATGCGGCAGTTGTAGGTGCGGATCTCCTTGTTCTCGCGCTTGCACTTGACGGCGATGGTGATCATGGCCGCTAGGAGGATGATGGAGATAGTGCTCAGAGTCACGATGAGCGGCAGCGACATGTCCCAGTGGTGCTGCTCGCCGTTCACCCGGGGAACCCCCTCGGGCAAGGAGCCGCTCACCGAGCGGATGATGAGCTTGGCCACCGCGGACAGGGTGGGCTTGCCATGGTCAGTCACCTTCACTACCAGCTCCACTACAGGCGTCACGTCCTCCCAGAAGGGGTGCAGGGTGCGGATCTCGCCGCTGGATGGATCGATTTCAAACAGGTGGTCGTCGTTTCCGTCTACGATCTCATAGGTGAGGCGCCCGCTCTCGCCGAAGTCGCTATCTAGGGCGCGCACGGTGCTTACCAGGTAGCCCAAGCCAGCATTGCGCGGTACCTGAAGTTCAGCCGTATCGTTCTGCAGAGTGGGCAGCACGATCACCGGAGCGTTGTCATTCACGTCTAGCACTGTCACCCTCACAGTGGCATTGCTCTCCAAGTGCGCGGGCGCCCCGGAGTCCTTAGCAAGCACCTTGAACTCAAAAGCCTTGGTCTGCTCGTAGTTAAAGGAGCGCAGGGCGTAGATGGCCCCGTTGGTGGGGTTCACAGACACATAGGTGTAGATGGACACGTCGCCGATGTGCGAGGGCAGGATAGAGTAGGACACTGTGCCGTTTTGGCCCAGATCGGGGTCCTGGGCGAGCACCGAGCCCAGGTACTCTCCTGGGATGTTGTTCTCGTGCACCTGCAGCACGTAGAGTCCCTTGGTGAAACGAGGCGGGTTGTCGTTCTCGTCCAGAATCTTGACGGCGAACGATTTGGTGGAGTTGAGTGGAGGTGAGCCCCCGTCCCGCGCCACGATTGTCACGTTGTACTCATCCTGTGTCTCGCGGTCCAGCGGGCGGTCAGTCACGACCGTGTAGAAGTTGTCGTAGTTCTCCTCAAGCTTGAAGGGCACAGAGCCTCCTGATCCGCCCAGACCGCCGCCGCCCGTGCCCCCTCCGCCCAGGACCCGGCACTGCAGCTGCCCGTTCTTGCCGGAGTCGCGGTCAGTGACCCGCACCAGGGCGATGACGGTACCGGGCGGGGCGGCCTCGCTCAGCGCCCCCTGGCGCACGGAGACGAAACCGATGGACGGCGCGTTATCGTTGCGGTCGATGAGCTTGACAGTGACCTTGCAGTGGGCTGGGATGGGGTTGGGTCCTAGGTCTCGGGCCTGCACATCGATCTCCAGCATCCCATTCTCCTCATAGTCCAGATTGCCCTTGACACGGATCAGGCCTGTCTTGGGGTCGATGGAGAAGAGCTCCCGCACGCGGTCGGGCACATAGCTGCTGAAAGAGTAGAGCACTTCGCCATTGGGACCCTCGTCGGCGTCGGTGGCGTTCAAATCAATGACCACGGTGCCCAGCGGGGCGTTCTCGGGCAGCTCCACCAGGTAGGAGGGCGCCTCGAAGACCGGGCTGTTGTCGTTGGAGTCAATCACCTTCACGTTGATCTGCACGGTGGCCGAGCGCGGCGGCTCGCCGCCATCCAGGGCCGTCAGCACGAGCGTGTGATGGTTCTGCTGCTCGCGGTCCAGCGCCTTCTGGATAACCAGCTCTGGGAACTTAGTGCCGTCGCCGCGGGACTTGACGTCCAGCGCGAAGAGGCCGTGGTCGTCGCGCGTGAGCAGATAGGTACGGAGCCCGTTCTCGCCGGCGTCGGGGTCATGAGCACTGGTGAGAGGGAAGCGGGTGCCAGGAGCCGCGTTTTCCGAGATGTCCATCTCAATCTGGTCTGAGGGGAAGGATGGTGCATTGTCGTTAATGTCCTGGATCTCCACCTTGATCATGCAGATCTCCTTGTCGTTGGCGAACACCTCGAGGGACAGCTGGCACTTGGCGTTGTGGCGGCACAGGGACTCGCGGTCGATGCGCTGCTTGGTGTAGAGGAGCCCGCTGTCGGCGTCCACGTCCAGCAGGTGCGGCGCCGAGTTCTCCAGAACCCGGTAGCTACCCGACTTGCTGCGCCCGCCGCCGCCACTGCCGCCGCGCTCTGCGGGTGGAAGCCCTGGCTGCAGTCGAGCATCCTTGCCGATGTTGCCGATCACCGTGCCGGCCCCTTGCTCCTCCGGCACGGAGTAGTTTAGGTTTTTGAGCGTCAGGGCAGGGGCCCATAGGAGGAAACAGCAACAGATGGAAAGGTACATCCCAGACCAGTGGGGTGGGGACAAGAGCAGCCGGACTGGAGGGGCGAGCGGATGGGTGCGCGCCAGCCTGGAGCCCGGGCGCAGGGTGCGCGCGACGCGAGCTACAAGTCTGTGGGTCCTTCCTTCCCTCTGCTCCCGGGCTGCGGCACCGGGCGGTCTCTCCTTATTCCGCTCAAGTTCCCCGAACCTGTTGATCTACAGCATCCGCACTGGGCGAGAAGCAGCGGCGCAGCGGAGCCGCAGGGGCACGGAGCAAGGCGGCGGCTCCCTGCGGCTGGGGGCGAGCCCGGGGCTTTGTCTCTCCCGCCGGGACTTCGGGTGACTCAAACTTGAGCGATGAGGCCGGGGATAAGAAGGAAATCGCGTCTGGGAGGGATGATAATGAGCTAAAGAATCCGTGGGTTTTCTCCACTCCCGCTAGGGCGCTGCAAATCCACTCCCGCCGGTAGCCTCCCGAATACTCTTCACATTGGGTGGGGGAGGGAGCGGGGAGGTGTGTCTCCAGGCAGATCGGAAAGTGAAATCCTTACTTGTTTCTCGTCTCCTGTGATGAAATTGATGGGGATGAGGAGCAACGAAGAGAGAGTCAGATAGCTTTTGAAGCTTTCCCGGAGCCTTGTGAAATGTCTGCTCGCTTCGCGGGCTGGTCTGTTTTCAGGCAGTGTTTTGCTGCATTTAGAGATCTAATCTCGCATTGCTGGCTGAGGCAGCGGCGGCGGCGGACTGCATCTCCCAGCCAAGCGTATTTTTTTTTCTCTCCTTTCCGAGCAGCCAAAGGGAGGGGAGGAAATGCAGCGCAAAGAACTAGTGTCCCGATTTGTAGTTTCCTCCCTCCGCCAGGCTCCTCCCTCTCTTCCTCGGAAAAGGCTCTCCCCCGAAGTCAAGAAAGCTACAGCCGGATCAGCGTTTGTGGTGTGTCTACCGGGAGGGGGGAAATGTATAGCTAGATCTCCGCCTCTGCTCGTAGAACACACACTCTGTGAATTCTCTACGCCAAGCCGCCGCTACCATCCCATTCTCTCCCCGAAAGCAGAGACTTTTCTCGATGCAGTTCAATTCCAGTTTGCTTTTCTTCCCGGGCGAAAGGAAATCAACAGGCAACTCATGGTTGGATGTGCAGATTTGAAGGGGGAGGGGGAGGCGGAATAAAAAGGAAGGGGGAGCCACCCTCCCAGTCCTCGCACACACACTCTCCCTGTCTCTCGCTAGAAGGGAAACAGTCTCTGCATTCACAGGGCTAGGCTGTCAAGTGCCTCTCTTTTCTTTCTATTCAGCATCTCCTTCCAATGGCCCTGCCTCCCAGTCCTCTTCATCTAGAAAGGAAAACCTTGGCGAGGAATAAAAGTGGTGAATATTTGAAGCGAATAAAGTGAGGGGTGTTTTTTTTTTTTCCTTCAATTTTTTTTAAAGTAGGAGTGGGCTGGATAAAAGAAACACATCAAGGTTTGGCGCGATGCATTCTGCAGTCTCGCTCTCACAGTCTCTCTGGGCGACTCGGGGAGGGTAGGGGGCGAAGAGCTGCGGCCTCGGCGGTCCAGCTAGGGGCACCCACCTCGGGGAGCTACCTCCGAGGGGATGTTAGGCACAGGTCTGTCTACACGTTATTTCGGGTTCTCCAGGCGCCTCGGCATACGGGAATGACACATCCAGAAATGCAGGTGTTCCGATCTGCCCGATGAGTCAGAAGCAGCGGAACGAATCGTATTCACTCTCGCCTCATGGTCCTCCCTTCACAGACATTAGTTGCGGCTTCTTCCTAACGCTTTCTCTGACTCACTCTCTAGAAAGAAAAGCCAGATTCACGTTTTGGAGAAAAAGAAAAAGCAAGAGAAAGGGAGGGAGGGAAAGAGGAAGGTGAAGCTGAATCCAGTAGCACTTTACTCTACCTCTTTCTGCCGGAGTCCAAGGGTCTGGAAAACAAGGCGTCTGTTTTGCTAGGTGTATTTATTTATTTTTTTTTAAAAAAAACCTTTCCTTTTGGTTTAGGCGTGAGGAGCCCCCAAATCTTTCAGAGTCTTGGAAAACAAGGAAAAAAATCAGGATTCCGGGGACTGTTCACAGCTTAGCCCCGCATCACAGTTCACGATTTTCCTCTCAATATTCTCTATTCACAAAGTCTAGCACCGGTGTGCCTAGTTAATTGTGCAGTCCATTGTGGAGTTTTTTTTTTTTTTTTTCTCCTTTTCTGTCACGGGTTGTCTCTTTCAGTCTGCTGCTAGTCAGGATCAGCTCACAGCCTGCGAAAGACGTGCGGATTTCAAGGTAAATAAATCCATCTCCGCAAGCAAAACATCCGAGGAAATGAAAGGTGAAAATTCAATTCAACAGTTGGAGTAGCGTCTCCCCAGCCGCCCTCCGCCGCTGCCGCATCCGCCGGGCTCTCAGTCCCTGCTCTCTCCCCAGCGCCTCTTGCTGACTGACTCTATTCACCTCACGCCGCCGCTTAAACATTGATACTGATTCCCTGCCAGCCAATCGGCGTGAGGAACAAGGCCCTGCCTCTTCAGCCTGCGCCCAATGGGAGAAGGAGAAGAAACTGGCGGGGGCGGAGCCAGAAGCCCCAGCGCTTCAGAGTCATTGATTAGATCAGTTAGATGGGAGACCAGCCGGGCTAGCTGAACTCAGCGCTCCGCTGTGGCGGCTGCCCCCAGAGCCTCGCCGCCGGGCTCCAGAGTCTTTAACTACTGGGAGGCGCTCCTCCGTCGTAATCCTCTGGAAAAAAGAGGATTAAAAGAAAAAAAAGTTTGACAGCGATTTAATTTATTTTTTGTCCGATGTACACAGGAACGGAATTGCAGCATGCTTGCAGAATAATTTAGCTGCAGTCTTCCTGATGGGTTCTGTACACACACACACACACACACACACACACACACACACACACACAGAGGCACCATACACAGCCGTGCCAAGGGAGGCGCAGATCTTCTGCTTGCGCTTGGACCCGTCTGATTGAGGTGCAGAGGGACGTGCGTATGTATGTATGTGTAGGCTGTGTGGGGGGGGGGGGGGAGGGCTCGGGGAGGGGGGGGCGGTGTGTGATGTGTATTTCAGTGAGTGTGTGTGAATGCGAGGGCGCTCGCGCGCCCGCTTCTGCCCGCGCTCATGCAGACACACCGAGAGCAACAGCAATCAATACGTAACTTTCTTTATCCTCTGAGAAAAATCAGCTGTCCCCAGGCACCCATGCAAGGAAAGTCACTTGATTATGAAAGTGTTTCAGAAGAAAAGCAGAAGCCCAGTGAAAGAGCAGCCGGGTCTCCCCAGAGGAAAAGCGCCTCTCCGTTAAGGAGAAAGGCTCACTGTCAATTCAAGTTTTGTAGCTTGTTAAAACTCAAACCTGGCTAAGTAATACTTAGGGCTCTACCCCTTCCAGTGACCCGCATCTCAGCCCAGATTCAAGGTAAAACAGACATCCACCGACCCACACACGACAGTTTTGGTGTTTTGTTTACCTCGATCTTGCTATTAAAGTTTCATATGGCAATTTGAATTTTATCTCCTTAATACCGAGTAAGTGTTGATAACCATATTGCCAAAGCTCCTATGCGCAGAAGCTGAACCGAAAACGTGAAGGCAGATGATGAGAGATCTGTCAAGATTCATGTTTTGTAAGCAACACCACGACCACCACTACACACACACACAAGCGCGCGCACACACACACATACACACACACACACAGAGGCTCTTGATTCATTTACCTCTCCAACTTCAGTTCCTAATCTCAGAGATTCTTTCTTCCCAAACTATTATCACAAACATCCACAAGCTGGGACTGGTTTGCTCGTGATCCAGCTGTCGTTCTGGGAAAGAGTTAAGAACAAAACAGACAACCGAAGTATTGAAATAGAAAAGGTGAGTGTTTTGATTGCTGGAGTATTGATAGCAATTCATAAATACTAAAGTTAAGTTGCCGTTTATAAATTGTGAATGACTAACGTATAAGTCTGTAACACGAATCATACAGGATTCAAAGGAAATCAAATCCAGACCAATTACAAGAAAGTTTTGATGATTGTTGGTGGGATAATTGCTTAAAGATTCAGGTAAAGGAGCTACGTATTTCCCGGAGGATTCAATGAGATAACCTATAGTCTGAATTTGCAGTCTCATCTGGATCCAAAATTCACCACTCCCTTAAGAGACTATCTTTAACAGTTCAAAAGCTCAAAGAGGAGCTCTTTACAGCCAGACTTTCAAATCCTAAAATGTCTTTGTATTTTCTAAAGAGGTAGTTTGTCACGCATATATACCTTTGCTGAACAAGGGAGCCAGAGCTTTGCAGAAATCTGGGTTGTTAGTGCTGAGTGGGCGCCTAACCTCGCTGCCTTGGGAAACCTCACCTTGACACCTCTTTGAAGTTAGTACCCCAGTCCTAACACAGGTACCTTGGAAGCTGAGGCTGCGAGGCTTTAAAAGCAGCAGCTAACTTAATTAAAGAGTAGTGATTACACACTCATTTTTTAATCCTTGCCTTTGAAATACGACAAATCTATGGTTATTTTGCATTGCCTACTAATTCAAGGAAAGTTATAAAATGTCCTTACTTGAAGTTTATGATAAAGCAAAAACAAGAGAATGAGAAAATGCCAAGGAAAGGGTAATATGGTTTACTGATTAGCCCTAATAAGGCTGTTATGCACTGAGGGGAGGAACACAGAGTCTAAGAGAACAGTGATAGGAAATGCATCTTCATAGACATCAATTTTCCCACCACCCCTCTGGAGTAAGTATGTCACACCTCCCCCTCGTGTGTAGAAAGAGAACCACCATGCTTCTGGTAAATACCACAGGAAGTCTGCCAAAAGGAGCAAAATAGAACTGTATCAGATATCTTATCCATATATTATTTAATTTGTAGTATGTATTGATTTCTGTTGTTAAAGATTGACACATACCAAAAGTAATTAATTTTCATCGTATGTCTTATCCCTATTTTATTTTTAAAGGAAATAGAATCAACTAATATTTCCAATTGTTTGGCTTCCCTTTAGCCAGACACAATTTTTTAAACTATAATCACTCCTACTTTTTAACCATCTTATAGGTTCTATATTTTTTCCACCAATATTCTTTTCTATTTAGCATATAGTTACTGAGGAATTTCTTTTTAACCATGCTTAAAATATTGAGCTCAATTTTTTAAAAAATAGATGATATAAGTATGGTTAAATAGTTCAAAAATCCTGTTGGTTCTTATACCATGGTAGGCTACTAACATATGAGACCTAGTTGAGGAATCTAGAAGAGAGTAGTGTTGTACATAATTTAAGATATCTACAATCTCACATTTCTCAAGAAGAGACTGGTTGATAATCACTATTTATAATTACAAATGATAGTCTCAACCTTAAACAAGATTATATTATTCCTTTTTTATTATATAGATATTGAACATCCAAAGGTCTTCTGTGATTTAATCAAAATATATATGTGTGCACACTCATTGAGAAAAAGTACTTGGAAAGACTTATATAGACATAACGTTATTTAATTAATACAATGCTATGCTAGTCCAAGTGAGTTGTAAAATAAGTTGATCATTATGTTGGGATAGCTTCAACAGAGGAATATTAAGGTCTGTTTTTATAGACTGATAAAGACTGATTAATACTACCACATTAAATTAATAACTGAATTAGTATAATTATTATTAAGGAATAATCCTAAAGATGCTTTTTTTGTGAAATTTTATGCTATTTAAGTTACTTAATTTTGCCTCTGAGAAACTCTTTAAAATTCATATTTACTACAATATACAAAAACTACATTCAGAGTTCTGAATGTTTATTCATGCAGCTGTAATGGCAGCGTTTATACTAGTCTTCAAAAGCTTGTCCTGCTTGCCGTATTCTTGAGTTCAATAAAGTACAGTGCTTAAGAGAAATTTTTGACACTGATATTTTCAACGCAATCAGTATTTATACAAATGAAAAATTCTCTCTCCACTATCTCCTTCTCTGTCATTTTTATCATTATTTCACTACCTGGTTTCATATATTTTTGTTAGCAGAGAATTTTCAAAAATAAATTTAACAACTAAACTATTTTAGATATAATGAGTATCAGAGGTTTCTATGTCCTATTTAAACCCTAAAAGGAATGATAGTATTTCATTTGCAGCTGGTTCTCCTAATTCCCACTGTCTTCACAGATATCTGTGGCTCACCTCTAACACACAGCTATTGGCCATTTGCTGACTTTTCATCAAAGCTTCACCCTTTAACATGGCAAATTCACACTACTAATAGGACCATCACTAAAACATACCTTTCTCCATTGTGATAAATATGAATTGTAATAAAGGAAATTACAATTTTCAAGCTCAGGGGAAATGTTTTATAATTTTAAAAGTTTTTAAGGACTCAATCTCTCCTACATAACAACAAAATAAGAAAAAGTGTGGGGCCAGCCCAGTGACGCAGCAGTTAAGTGCGCAGGTTCCACTTCCTCGGCCGGGGTTTGCTGGTTCGGATCCTGGGTGCTGACATGGCACCGCTTGGCAAGCTATGCTGTGGTAGGCATCCCACATATAAAGTAGAGGAAGATGGGCATGGATGTTAGCTCAGGGCCAGTCTTCTTCAGTAAAAAGAGGAGGATTGGCAGCAGTTAGCTCAGGGCTAATCTTCCTCAAACAAAAGAGAAAAAAGAAAAGAAAAAGTGTAAAATATTTCGATGAAGAAACAGCATTTTAAATTGAGCGTTAATTTTTTCTAATTTTTATTAAAATTATCAAATCTTGCTTTTGGAAAAATGTCAGGAAATAATATAAACTTTCTTCTAAATTGTATGTATGTTATGTTACTGTATGATAACATATACATCCATGTAATGTATGTGCTTTCCTCCCACACATAGGAAGTATGTTCCCAATGAATAGTGGAAAACAAAGTTACAGGATTAACCCCACAAAAATAAGCAAATGCTATTAATTTGAAATTCACACATAAATGAAATGAATTTCCAACTGGTGTCCATGTATTTTACACATACTCCTAAGTATGTAAGTCAGAAGGAAATATCATAAATTAGTTACCAATGATCAACCTTTGAACAGTGACGTATGTTTCAGTATGTTTATTTTAAAGTATTGAGACAAATTAAAAGGTAATTTAAGATTTTTATATTTAATTTTAACAATTGAAGGTTATTTGGTGTGATTTAAATAAATTGTGCTGTGTGTAGAGTACCTGAGAGAGAGAGACCATATAGAAACAATAATTGTCAGATGAAAAAATGTATCTTACACTATATCTAATGTATTAATTAGCATACATTAAAAAAAGGTGAGTTGGATTACATTGTGCAAAATGTAATTCTGAGAAAAATTGTCTTGAGCTTCATAAATTCCAAATGACATATTTATGTCTTCTGCTGACTTACCCAGAAATAAAAGGGTTTAATTAATAATGAAACCTCAACTCTCCTGCCCCCATTAAGGAATTACATGCTAGCTCCCCCTTGTGGTCACTTTGACAATAAAGAGAGATTCAGGAATTTGTTTTGGAAATTTCCTTCTTAAGAAAATTAGGTTTGTTCAATATTTGTATACTACTTTTTAAAACAAATGAAAAGCTTATGAATGAAATAGTTAATTTATAGCTGTGTCTGCTAGATCACTAAGATAAAGTGGCTGAAGCTGTAAACAAAGATATTAAGTATTTCATGCATGATGCAGAAATCCCATTAATTCTTATAGTTAAACATGTTAGGACAATTCTAAAGCTGTGAGACCAGCCCTAGGAGGGAACCTGGGAAATTTGATTCAGTAGGTGGCACTCTTTCCTCAGAGTCAGTTTTGCTATGATGACCTGAAATGTTTCAAAGAGCTGTGTCACTGGAGGTCCTGCCTTTCAGGTGAGGCAAAACCCAAAAGCTTATAATCACTTATGGTTATAACAGGTCACACGTTTCTTTCCATTATTCTGAGATATTTAAATGTCCTGTTATATAGCTATCGCAGGCAGATCAATGAGAAGACTATACGGGAAGTACACTGAGCTCTTTATAAAGCAAATAAGTACTCTACAAATCCTCTGCGTTTTAATTATCATCATAATCATTAACCCTCCCAAGCCTCAGTGACAAGGTCTTACTCAGATAATTATGTTCTACTTATGTAAATTCCTCTTTTCAGTGAGCTAGGCATATTATTTCCTCTTATCTTATAAAAATTCAGAGCAGTTTAATAGAAAACCAAGTGCTGTTAAACAGCTATTGTCTGTCACCCTGGAAATAGCACACTTTTGTTTTAGGTAAAGCACCTTTGTTTACTTTATTCCCCCAAACATATATAAACAAGGACACATCCAATAAAATTATCTCTGTTATTGCTCAAGTGATGTTTTTGAAATCATGTTAAATGTTAAATAGAGGGAGTCACCGGAATGAATCATCTTTAAAATTACCATGACTGGATTGATTTGTGGAGCTACTGAAACCTAATTTCTAACCTCAGACTCTTAGAGAGTGTCCACAGCTTTCTGAATCAGTGCCACCTGTTTCTAGAAAAGATGAGAGCGTAATATGCAGCAAAAAGGCCATGGTCACTTACAAATTGCCAATGCTAAAATAGAAATGTAATGATTTGTAATATTTTAATTAAATATTGAAGAACTTCAATCCAGCTTTGGTAGTAAATGAGTGAGCTATCCTGATTTCTAACCAAAAGTAGTCACTGTAGTATAACTTTGATAGGTGACAACATAAATATGGTATTAAAAGAATTTAGATGCTTGAGTACTTATTTATATATTGGCCAACTCATCTTAGAAAAACACAGATTAAATTCTGAAACATATTGGCTATGATAATTAGATGAGTTGGGATGATCTATTTTCCCCTTCTAACTGATGTGTTTGGAGCATAGGAATCAAATGAAAGCATAAAAAGGAAGAACTTAAAATTTATTGCACTGCTCAGCCATTTATGCAAATATAAATTAACAATGTTCTGAAGGTATATCAATAAGGAACAGTGGTAATTAAACTCTTTTGTGACAAGGATCCTTTCAAGAATCTGCTAAACGCTACAGAACCCCCTTCCAATAAATTTGATGGTAATTTATAAATTCAGTTTGTACAAACATTTTCATGAACACTTGTAGGAATTGTATATACTTGATTAGCATACTCATTGTGTACAAGCACTGAAGTAACTGTTTCATAAAATGATAAAAAAGCAGCTTTGCTCGGCTAACGTTAAATTTTTAAGGGGTGAGATGAATTTGTGTGATGCACTGCACTAGATGACATATATTTGAAAAGTTCATTTTTTTAAAAGAAAAAGGTTCCTGTGCTTTGATCGGAAGCTTCATTTGCAGTGGGAAGCTTAATTGATTATGACTATCGGGATACAAGTGAATCTCACATCCTGCAGGAAAGTAAAAGATTGCCCAGGTAGCAGCCTTTCACTTCCTGTTCATGTTTAGCAGCAACAAGTCCATTGAGATATAGAGATCTTTCTTACTCTGACTGGTGAAAGATGGATGTATAGTTCTGTCTAGTTAGAGGTAAAGGGCACTGCTGATGTGATCAGGCAAGAGCAGCCAGAGAAGGGCATAAGAATGGTAAGGATTTAAGTTTACTTTATGGCTCAGCCATTTCAACAAGTCTAAGTTACTAGTCTAAAAGTGGTAACTAGACTCTTGGGTCATAGACTCTTCCTCAAATCTTCTGAATGCTTTGGAACTTATTTCTAATACATTTGCATATAAAAACATACATTTAAAATATTACATAGTTTTTAAGGGAGCATTTGTGAAGAAGCAACCCATGGAATTCCTTGTGCGCCATGAACTCTGGATTAGAAGAGTCGTGAGCACTTTTGGTAGCATAGTGTACCACTCCAAGTAGTTTAAGGAAAGAATGAAAACATTTAAGAAAAGGAAACTGAAATACTTGGTTTTAAATGCATGCATACATTAAAAGAAAGAAATATTTACAATTAATCAGAATCTAAAATCTTGCCCTAGCTTCAAAGTGAATTAGTGACGTGTAGATGTCATTTATTCCTCCCTTGCTAAACTGTCATTAAAAATATCTTTACAAAAATAAAGGGGAAGAAAGAAAATTGCGCACCATTGTGGAAAGAGCAATAATGACATATTTGGATAACTAAGGGGATTTTATAGATACAGTTGAGATTGGACTAGATTAAAGGAAACTTCTCAAGTGTTAACTCCCCAGAGCCACTTTCCTGGGAATAAGAGGAAGAGACAGGGAAAGATGTCAATATCATGCACCCTAAAGAGAAGAAGCCAAAAGAGCAGGCTGTGGGGAGAGAGTGGCTGCAAATTTTTTTTTTAAAGATTTTATTTTTCTTTTCTCTCCCCAAAGCCCCCTGGGACATAGTTGTATATATTTTCTTAGTTGTGGGTCGTTCTAGTTGTGGTATGTGGGATGCCGCCTCAGCACAGCTTGATGAGCAGTGTCATGTCCACAGCCAGCATCTGAACCGGTGAAACCCTGGGCTGCCAAAGTGGAGCAAGCAAACTTAACCACTCAGCCAGGGGGTAGCCCCGCATATTTTGTTTTATTAGTAGTTCTGGGAAGTGCACGAGATGAATGAGCCTTTACTTTTGTCTGGATCTGATCAAAATCTGCACAGTCTGTCATGGAAACTGTCTGCCTTCAATGATCTCCCTCTGTGCAGATAAACAAGGTAGGTGTATTATTCTGAACAACAGGTACCGCAGATGAGGGTTTGAGGACCACACTGAGGAACGAAAGCATCTGTTCTCTTGTGAAGTGGAATTAATGCAGAAAGAGAAGGAAGTCTTCCAAAATTCTGGTTCTTGTTCTAAAAATATTTTTGGAGATAGTGAATCCAAGAAACTTGAAGAAGTGGCCATGAATAGAAAATAATATAAAATTTAAAAAGTCATCACTGTGACATGCAAAACTACAGTAGGTGCAGTCAATAGCAGAAAGAATCTTGCAGAAAACTTAAAGACATATACGAAAAAGTTTAGCAATTATCCTATCACTCAGAACAAAGGGGCAAGCTTAGAGGTAAATAAAATCAGAGAAAAATAAACAGGATGACACGTACAGGGTATCCATTAACAGCACATAATAATGAAAGAAATTTATTTAAATTATAAAAAAAATAAAAAATTATATAAATTATAAAAAAAGAATGAAATAGAATGGGGAAAATGAGGAAAATTTGTAACCGTAATAATATGAAGCAAAAATTTTGGAGGGGTGAAAAAGGCCCAGGTTTGTTAATTAAAATAGCTAATTGATTACCAGGCAAAATGTAAAAAACAGCACAGAAATAGTCCCTTGATTTTTGAATTTCAAGGATGATGAAAAAAGTATTGTTAAGTGTTAATGCCAAGTTATGCTCCCCAGGGCTGCTTTGGGTGGAATGCACCCTCTGGACAGAGAGAGCCAGATGAGCAGCAGCCTGCCATATTTGTTCAAGTCCCAAATGCACTGGTCAACATAAAAGTGGGCTTCTATCAATTCCAGGACAAATGACATTTTCAGGGAGCAATGCTGATGGGAAGAAGAGCAAGACAGCATGGAAGCTAAATTACTTGACTTGTAGGCAAACCAGTGTGCCTAAACCATGGAAGAAAGCACAGGTCTACAGTCCCCAGAAGCTCTGTAGTATTTGGACTCAGTTTAAGTTTTTGTGAGTAATACATATCTCTCCTCTCATGACTTGACTTGTTGCACAAACTCATTCTACACTCCTCCTTGGACTAAGGGAATGATGCTTTAGTCTTTAATCAATCAAAACTTGACTCCATGTACTCAAAGTCATTTTGCATTCTTGGTTCTTTCTACTCCTGTACCAGAGTAATGGGCAATTTCCAAAGTTCTGCATGTTTCTTCTCCCTATTTTGTTTTCCTGGTTTTACTGAATTAGTTCTTTTTATTTCTAGTAACTCACTTTGGTGCATTCCTTTCCTCTTACAAAATAGATTCCTCTTCTAAATTTCACATCCTAACAATATCACAAATTTAATACAGAACTTGCAACTCCTACAAATTAAGAAAAATGAAATCATCTCTCAAGAAACAAACAAAAAACCTGTACAAGCGATATTAAAGAACAATCTACACAAGCAGAAATATAATTCATTCATTCATCGATTTCGCAAATGAGATGTACATTTTAGATTCTGGAACTATAGTAGTGAACAAGGCAGACAAGGAAGGTCTTCATCCATGATCCAGGTTTGCTGGCCAAATTCAGTTCTGTGTGGCTGTAGGAATGAGGTCTGATTTCCTTGCTGGTTGTCAAGCAGGAGATTTACTCAGCTCTTTAAGGCAGTCTGCATTCCTTGTCATGTTGCTCTCTCCATTTTCAAACTGGCAAAGCTGGCTCCTTCTTAAACTGAATTTCTCTGCCTTCTCCTCCTGCTGCATCTCTTTTGCCTCCACTAGGGAAAATTCTCTGCTTTTAAAGGCTCATGTTGTTGGATTGAGTCCACTCAGATACTTTAGGACAATCTGCCTAGATTAAAGTCTGTAACCTCATTTATAGACAGCCCTGGCTGTCTAGTAGTTAAGATTTCAGTGATGCTCTTACTGCCACTGCCCATGTTCTTTCCCCAGTCAGGGAAACACACTACCCATCCGTCGGTTGTCATACTGTGGTGATTGTGCATTGCTGTGATGCCGAAAGCTATGCCACAGGTGTTTCGAATACTGGCAAGGTCATCTACGGTGGACAGGTTTCGGAGGACCTTCCAGACTAAGATAGATGAGGAAGAAGGACCTGGCCACCCACTTCCAAATAAACTGGTCATGAAAACCCTATGAATAGCAGCAGAGCATTGTCTGACATAGCGCTGGAAGGTGAGAGGATGGGGCAGAAACACGGGGCAGGGCTCCATTCTGCTGTACACAGGGTCATTAGGAGATGGAATTGATTGGGCAGGCACTGAAAACAAACTGTATTTACATCTGTGAAATCCCTTTTTTCATGTCTTGTAACATTTTTGCAGATTCCACGGATTAGGATGTGAACCTCTTTGCGGGGAGCATTCTGCCCACCACACAGGGATTCGATAAATAAGGGATAGAAGAGTTGCATTAGCATTCTAGTCAAATGTTAATATAAGAAAAACTAATAAAATGGAAAACACTTAAAAATCTACATGAAAAATTATTTAATGAAAGCAGAGTATGCAATATTAGAACTTTCTTAAAACTTGTGGATACACATTTGTACATAAAAAATAAGTGGGGAGAGATTAAGCATCAAGCATTTATAAGAAGATATCATAAGCATTTATGTCTGAGTGACAGAGTGGTGGGTGACTTCTTAATATCTTCAATTTTACAAATTTTCTATAATGAATACACAATAATTTATGCTAAAGAAAATAAATAACCTAATAGTAGCATTTGCCCTCACTAACACTTTAGTTTTAGTCACTTCCCTATTTCTCACATAAGCAATATTAATTTCCATGTTTGCTTTTGTTATTCTACCCACTGGCCAACTCTTCTTTTTCATAGAGATCACTCAGTTTGCTAAAATGCTAGAGTTCCACAAGAAACAACTGGTTGCTTATAACTACTTTAGCTTGTTTTCCATTGTTACATTTATAGTAAATCCTTTACCCCGCAAGTAGAATAGCAGCATCCTTAGTCTAGATCCATGACTGACATTCTTTTTTTATTTTCATGCGTTGTTGGGAAACCAGTCAATACTAAAGAAAGGAACCAACTTAGAGGTAAATGAAATAAGAACCCATTGACTTGGTATGCTATAACTTAACATTTCAAAGGGAAAATATTTATTAGTACTTCCCACTTTTATTTACATGACTTAACTCTTTAGATAAGGCATACTAAATTGTTATGTTTCAATACCGCTGTATATGTAAGGTACAGTATCTGATGAATTTCTTTAGTGCATCAATTAGTTTAGTGCCATATTAACAAAATACTATTTTTCTTATAAAAGTGTGGATTAATTCACTGAAACTCACAGTTGTCTTCATTTCTGTCCATTTGAATTCATTTATCATTCATCCTAATGGATTTAAGATATCTATGACACAAGAACTAAACACATGTAATTGGTTTATGTGAATTTAGTGAGCATTTTCAACAAAAGCATTAAAAATTTTTTTAACAAAACATTCGTAAGTGTAATCAGAGTATATAATAAAATACACAGGATCATTGGCAGTCTTAACTGTGCCTAAAAGTTTCTGACAGTGTTGATGTGGAGTGGGGGTGGGCTGTTCAGGATGAGATGCATTGTTAATGATGTTGAAAATGTTTCTGGAAGATCTTGGTTTCATCTGGTCCAGCAGGCAAGTTAGTTATCTTTCCAGTGACTAAATTTTATCATCTCAAAAATACTAATAAAATATTTTATATCTGATGTTCCTCCCTCCCAAATTTGTGAGGACCAGATCATATTTGGGAAAGATTTTGTTAACTAAAAAAAGTTGTCAGGTCGGCCCTGTGGCCAGATGGTTCAGTTCTCGTGCTCTGCTTTAGTGGCTCAAGGTTCGCTGGTTCAGATCCTGGGTGTGGACCTACACACCGCTTGTCAAGCCATGCTATGGTGGCATCCCACATAGAAGAACTACAATGACCTATAGCTAGGGTATACAACTATGTACTGGGACTTCGGAGAGAAAAGACAAAAAATAAAAAGATGAAGATTGGCAAGAGATGTTGGCTTAAGGCCAATCTGAAAAAGTGAAATAAATAAATAAAGAGTTGTCAATTTTATAGTATTAGTCAATTTGTAGCTAAACTCTGACAAAAATGAATATAGTGAACATTTAAAAACTATGTTTGTTTTTAAAAATATACAGTAATTGTATTTATTTATAATTACTAATCTCTTGATCATCCTAAAAGGCATTTGTTGTCAAATGTTCCAAATGTGCTTTCTTGATAGATATTTTATTTGATTAATCCATGAAATATTTTGCATATTTGAAATTAATTTGCTTTTGATTTGTATGTTTGTCTGTAATCGCTAACTAGCACATATTTTTACTTTAGTTTAGTTTTTCATTTGTTTGCTCCTGCATGTGTAGCAGCATCAACAAAACTGTAAAGAGCACAGATAAGCTCTCAAAATGCTACATGGCATTTTACCCAAACATCTGTCAAGTAAAAGGTTAGAATTTTCACTTCTAGGAAAAAAATATATACCAATTAGCAGCAATATTCTGCTACCTGTTGCATGATTTGGTGGGGAAATTGACATGCTCATTGATTGCATAGTGGGCATTTCCTCATGGGACTTTCTCTGCTGAATGTCTACAAGTTGAATCAAAAGATAATTCCCACACATTATTTAGACAGTTATGTGACGTACATATACACTTAGCTTTGGCATGTAATTTGACTATATCCTAGACATATTACCAAAAATTATCAGTTACATAGATTAATAATAATCTTACATATTCCAAAATACAAATAGATACTGCTTTTCTGACTTTGTAAAGAGAATTTGCTATTAGAAGTCCTATAATGAATAAAATGCTTGAGGTTATAATACTTTTAGATGTCGCTGAAATTCTTACACATATCTCTTGTTAGAAAACTTCTGAATCAAAAAATTTGTAAAATGTTTTAATAAGAGAGGTTTTAATGATTTAGATTAGTATTAAAATATAATTTGAATAATATGCTAAATTTGTGTGCTTGATATGAAATATTGAGTACAAAATAATATTAATACAAAATTTTCTAAGTGTGTTTCAGTCACAGTATTTATAAAAGCAGCAATATCCTACCACATTGGTAGAGTATACCACGCAGGGAGGACATATATGTGATTGAAGTATTAATCACAATTTTTTATAATCTATTTTTCTTCTAGTAATTATAAGTTCAGCACATCTTTCCATACCAGATATGCTTTTGAATAAATATGTAGTTTTTCATTGTGTAGATACATAATCACATATGTAACTAATTCCCTCTTAATTGGCATAAAGTTTCCTTTTGAGGTTTTATTTGTAATGTGTTGAAATTGACACAATGATTAACATATTTTTATATATGCGTGGAAATATTTTCCACAGGAAATTAATTATCTATGTCAAAAGAAATGCATAGTTTATTAACAAAAAGATATACCCTTCTAAAAAGTTAGTGGAACTATATTCTTCATAAATGCCAATTTCATAAAAGACAAAGAAAGGCTGTGGAAATATTTCAGATTAGAGACTAAAGAGATGTGACAATTAATTGTAATGCCTGATTCTAGACAGAACTCTGTACTGAATTTTAAAAATGTTATACAAGACATTATTAGATAAAGTCACAAAATTGGAATACACATAGTTAATTAGACAAAAAATGTACCCATGTTACATTTTTGATGCCAGTAGCTATACTGGGGTTATGTAAGGCAATATTCTTATTTTGAGGAAATACACATTAAAATATTTAGGAGTAAATGGCCATGGTATATGAAACTTACTTACAAATGATTCATAAAAAAAGGTGTGTGTATACATAGATTCATATGTATATACATATATGCTTATATAGATACACATGTTTACACACATGCCATATAGAGAAGAGAGAATGAGAAAGCAAATGTGGCAAAGTGTTTATAAAAGGTAAATCTAGTAAATTATTTATAGGTGTTCTTTGTACTACTCTCATTGTTGCAACTTTTCTGTGTCTGTAATTATTTCTAAGTAAAAAGTTATAAAAATCAGTAGACATTTACAAATTGCTCTCACAAAAGCAGGACTTTTCCTGTTCCTCTTTTTTCCTCCTTCCTTTTTCTTTAAACAGTATTTACTGTTTTCTTCCCTCTATCGTCCCCTCTCCTTTCATTGCTTTCATTGTCAAAAACCCATTAGGCAAACTCAAATGAGGTAGGCAGCCCTGCGTTAGAGTGGCTTGAGTCAGTGTAGGGGCCAACCTGTGAGGGTGCAGCAGCCTGGCAGGGATGGGACACTGGCTACATTCAAGAGGACTGAGGTGATGGGAGCCATATTTCACACTCCACCAAGGAAGGCACAAATTTGGAAGTGGCTGGAGATAGTGAGAACTTTGTTTTGCAGTGGAATTGGAAGTACTGGTATGTACTCATGATCATCAACACACATGCACAGATATAGAAATAAATAGAGATGTGTGTGTATGCATTTATATACATATTTTTCTGGCTTTTTCTATTGACAGAGCCTGGCGTGAGTGACACTCCAGCAACAATAATCTCATCTAGTCACCACTTGTTTTTCATGTCACTCTCCAATTAAGGAACTAGGATTCCTTGAAAAAATTGTTGATTCTAGGGCTGGGGTAAAGAAAAATGTTAGATGAACCTGAAAAATCTTGTTTTGTAAGAAAGTAAAGAGATGCTCGAGGAATGATAAGGATCTAGTGAAAAAGACAAAGAAGCCAATTTGAAAAGGTTCCCGCTGGCCGAATTGACACATTAGTGTATCAAAATAATGATAGTAGTAGATCATAAGCCATTGAATAAAATAGGAAGTTGCACATACACACTGATACAGATATATGAACAAGGAGAAGAGAAAATGCTCCTTATATTAGAATGTCAAGTAGTAAATATGGAAGAAATGATGGTGCTGAAAATCATCATCTGGCAATTTTGTGAATGATCATTAGCTCAGGCAAGATACATCAATGGATCCTAAAAGTAGTGACTGAAAGTAGGATGAGGATGGGATATTTACATAATCTCAAGAATCTCGCCACAAAAAAAGTTATTAATTGCAAAGTAGAAATAAGTAACATCACAGTAGAAAAATTTGGCTGATCTATTATCCTCAAATGACTAAAGTTAACACCACCAAACGGGGCAAATAGACATGTGTGTTACCCATTGGGATGCAATGAAAAGAAACAAACAGCATCTGTGATATTCCTGCTGAGAATACTTGAGGAAACATGGGAAGAACCTAAAATGAGAGGCCACGGTAGTTAGAATAATAGCCTCCCCAAAGATGTCCATATTCTAGTCCCCAGAATCTGTCAAGATGTTTGATTTCATGGCAAAGGAGAATTAAAATTGCAAATGGAATTAAGGTTGCTAATCAGATGACCTTGAGTTGGAGAGATTATCCTGGATTATTTCAATGGTACCAATGTAATCATAAGGGTATTTATACATAGAAATGGGAGTCAGTAGAGAGAGAACCAGAGAGGTGGCAGTGTGAGAAGACTTAGCCCAATGTTGCTGACTTAAAAGATGGAGGAATAAGACAACAAGCCAGGGAATGAGAGTGGTTTCTAGTTCAAAAAGGAAAGAAAACAGAATCTCTCCTAGAGCCTCTAGGCAGAAACACACAGCCAGGTTGGCACCTTGATTCTAGCCCAGTGAGATCTGTCTGGTTCTGATGTCCAGAACTGTAAAATACTACACTGGTGTTACTTTAAGTCACTAATTTTGTGGTAATTTGTTACAGCAGCAAAAAGAAACTGATATAAGGGCAATCTAAAAAATGATTGATTTATAATATTCCAACGTGCCAAATTTGGGGAAGTCAAAGAGAAACTGAGAGAATGTTCCCTATTGAATGGCAGCAAACCATAACCAGGTGTCGTGATGATTCTGGATTGAGTCTTTTACTATTCAGTAGTTTACTTAGAAACCTGGGCTTGCTGGGTGAAGGATGCATGGTAGTTCTTTGCATTATTCTTGAAATTATTCTTTACATTTGAAACTGTCAAAATTAAATTTACAGAAATAAAGCAGGACTAAATTAGAACCGCACCACAATGTATCCAATATCTATTTCTGCATATCTTCCCATTAGTGGATAGTATCAAATATTCTTCTTGATTGCCAAACTGACAACTGAAAAATTATAATTTGATTATTAGCAATTTATATTTTTATATACAAAGACATACATCAGTTATCAATTATATACTTGATTTTGGGGAGCCTCGTCTTTTGTTTTATAAACAGTTTGTCTATGTTTGACTGAATACCTTGATAGAGCAGAAAAGCAGAGCCTAAATCAAATGCTTTGCTTAGCACCAATAAACTTATTGAGTTAAAAAGCATGAAATAAATGTGGGAAAACTTTAAAATTTTAAAAAATGTGCTTTTTAATTTAACAAATATATGTTTAAGCGCACTTATTTACTTTTTAAAGCCAAAACAAAGCATCTTCCCCAATAGAAAATTTGGGGTTAAGTCACAATTTTCTGTGTCTAGTGGCCTAATATTTATTTATATACTTATATTTGGAGGTGAAGATAATGACAAATATAGTATTAGGTAGAACTTGTATTCTACTTGTAGTTTATACAACACTTCTATACTTATTTTGTTTTTTTTGCTGAGCAAGATTTGCCCTGAGCCAACATCGCTGCCAATCCTCTTTTTTTGTGTGTGGGAGACACTGCCACAGCTTGGCAACTCACAGACAAGTGATGCAGGTCTGTGCCTGACAGCCAAACCCAGGCCACCAAAGCAGAGTGTGCCAAACTTAACCATTAGGCCACCAGGGCTGGCTCTATACTTATTGTAGTTTAATTATGAGATAGGTATTTCAGAAATTATCATTCTCATTTTTCAAAGAGGAAAATGAGGTTCAGAGAGATCAAATAACTTTCCCAGGGTCACAGAGCTAATAGAAGGCAGAGATAGAACTGTATTCAAGAAGCATGACTTAGCTAATACAATCAAAAGATTCATGATCATTTGAATGTATTTTGTTTTTCTTTACTGTGCTTTAATAATATAAAACTGGGACTACTTGGCGAGGCAGCTGAGGTTTGTTTTCACAGTGACAGCTACAAAGTCAGATTTTCTTAGTTCACATCCTGGTCCCAGCATTTACTTGCTGTGTTACTGTAGGCGATTTTCTCATTCTGTCTGTGCCGGTGTATTCTTAAGCTAATAGATATAAAAGTCTTGATCCAAGTCCTGATAAGTAATAAGTGCCAAATAATGTTTTTATTACTATTATTATGATTTAAAATAAAAATAAATAACATTGGTCTAGTCAAATAAATCAAATCAATGCCATTGGGGAAATATACCTCATGACAATATATCAGAGTTAAATCAGCTATTGAATGTAAATTAGCTAGGTTAGGATCAGTAATAATAAGTTCAGTTTTCATCATCATCATCATCCTCATCTATCAGGACCTTGTGAGGAAAGGTACACGACAAGGCAATATGTCGAACTAATACAAACGAAAAATTTACACACAAACAATGCCATTTAGATCTCTGCTTCTGTTTTCCAAGACAAAAGATAAAGACAAAACTCCAATTCTTTTCACAGGTGATGTTAATCTCATCTTTTGAATGATTCTTTTACAATCATGCCCAGAAACATATTCATTTTCTTGTAATACCTGGGTTTGTATGTCAGCTCAAGCAAATGCTAAATGTTTGACTTTGGGCAAGTTACTTATAAATGTTTCCATACTTCCATTTCCTCAACTATAAAATGGAGATAATAGAAATATCTACCTTGGGGTCATATTTTGAAGATTAAATGGGTCTATGACAGGTGGTTGTAACACATGATCCAGTTCAGGGCTAGTGTCACAGGAATCAGAATTAGAAGCCCAGTATTTTTTAAATCCTGGTATTTAAGATGAAGTAATAATTAAGAAGGACTCATTGGAATTGAAAGTGAACAGTAGAAAAATGACAGATTATTATAGTATCCTGCCCCTACCTCTTCATAAAGTGTTCATTTTAAGATAAAGGTAAAACAGATCATCTGACCAAGATGGCCCTAATGCTGCCCTCAGGTTGAGTCAACTTAAGACAGGCTTCTTCTTGACTCTAGGCCCCTGACCTCCATTTTCTTAGAGCATCTCTTTTAGAAAACTTTCAATTGTAAATTCTTTCTCTGTCCCTTTGAGATGTAAATCTTTCATAGCCAAAGAATATCTTTTGCAGGGACATGAGAGCCATCTTTTTTGAAATGTAGTCATCAACAAAAGTAGGGCACCTATCTCCCAGTCTCTGTGGGAGAATAGGGCCTAACTTCGATCAGTGACAATTAACAAATACAGATAACCACACTGACAGAACTTCCCTTCTAATGTCCTCTAGAACTTTTGCACCAGCTCACCTCAGGAGAGTGTAAAGACTTCCCTGCCTTTTGTTTCAGAGAAGTTTAGTTCAGTCTTTCTCCCCTTGAATAAAGTCTTGATTGCCTGTTTGACTGGTCTTGTGGAATTTTTCTTTTATCCATCTTATCATAGAAGAACTATAGTAGTATTAAGTTTTCAAGGAAGAGAGTCAGCAAAATTCAGTAAAAATTTATATTTGTATTTTCATTTTAAATAGATAGGTTTTCAGCTTTGACATCATATGTTAAATACTTGACAGGATTAATTTTGGAATCATTTTGTGGTATGTCTTTTAACTTGCTTTATTGTTTCAATTATCTTTATGAAGTTAATTCCATTTTTCACTGAAGTGTCAGATCCACAAATTTTAACAAACTGCTTTACTCATATAAGTCATACATATAAATGACATGATGCTATAGTTTAAGATGTGTTATGATAATTAATCAAGGACTTAATTCTACTTTAAGATGACTCAAGAAAGCATTTCTATTTCTTTAGTCATTAGCTTGATCTTAGAATTAAAAGTAATTTATGATACCAAATTATCATAAGCACAACAGCTTGCTATTAAGTTTTAGTTACATTATATATGCTTTTAATCAATATAATGAAAAAATATTTACATATTCTTCTACTTTTATATACATTCTATATGATAAATATGCAAAATAAGTTTTTTATTTAAAGTATAGATGGTGAATGATTTAGTTGGTAGATTAAATGAAATGATATACATTAAATGTCACACAGAAGGCAGTAGTAGGCACAGAATGAATGTCTTTGATCTTCCTTTCCTTACCTTTCCTTAAATCCTTTCCTTTACAGGGGAGGAGAATTTGCCACCACAAAACATGTCTCTTTGGCTTGAGGATTATTTGGGGCTGAGTATTTTTAAGAAGAAAAGACTCAGGAAGAAACTTTGACCTTCCCCTTACTGCCTAAAAGAATGTAAGATAGAAAGTCTGTTCCAGGAAGTAGCTATCACTGTAGATAACTATAGTATAATATGAAGTAGGTGTGGTAGATAGGGAGGAGCCCTGCAACATGCATTTGATCAAAGTCCTCTCCATGTTCCACTGTCTCTGCAAGGCATGGCAAACACTTGTTTACCAAATATTTGCTTTTCCAACTCCATGTAAATTGCCTTCCTCCCCTTCGAAGCCCCAAACCACTATCCCTAGCATCTTCTTTTGTCTTTAGCTGAAGATGGTATTTAAGGTAGTGGCTTTGGCCATTTTGGTGAGTTACTCAGTTTTCCTGGGTTTCTCCCACGTATACATGTTACTAAACTTTGTTTGACTTTCTCCTGTTATTCTGTCTCATGTCAATTTAATTCATAGCCAGAAGAACCTAAGAAGAGTAGAGGGAAGTTTCTTCCTCCCCTACACCTTATTCATTCATTTAGAACAATAGAAATGGTTACGAGGACAGGTTAGGTTAAAGTCGTACATAAGATTGTCATAAAGTTGGTTGGATATGGATAAAAACAATGACAATGCGGGTTGAAGTATAACAATAAAGCACTCACTGTGTTAAAGATCAATTTATCAACCAATAATATTAAATCTTGAATAAGCATTGTGTTATTGGATTACGTATGGTTTACATCTTTATCATCAAAATAAAGAAAAAATATGGCTTTGCGTACTACTCAGAATAAGCCAACAAGCTTTTGTCTATGTGTCCATTTAGGATTATACCCATTTTTTAATGACCTAATTAAAATAACACATTATCCATGTCAAAACTTAGAAACTTAGGAGAACTATAGTTAAATCTAACACTATGATCACAAAACAAAATAAGTGTAATAGAAAGCAATATATAGAAGAAAACTGAATTAACAATCAGTGACTCCAATATGCAATAAAAGACAATATGCCTTAGAACATGGGAAGTATCAAAAAAAGATGTGAGAATTTTTGAAAAATCACTTAGATTTGGAAATATTTCTAAATACAAGCAGAAAACACACCATAATGATTTGACACAAAATTGCATTTTCTTACAGCTTTTCTACTGATTTTATAAGAGTAAGGTTACTCTCTTTAATTTCAACTTCATAAAGTATAGTTAGTCCAAAATATCCTTATTAGCAGATTTTTCATAAATTGTAGGGAAATTTATTTGACTCTTTCTATTTTTTAGCTGGTGTACTATTTAATGAAAAACAAGACTTCCAATTATAGTGGCAAAAAGAGAAAAACAATCAATATAAAAATATGACTTAAGAATGATTTTCAACTTTTAAGTAAACCATAGTCATTTTACATAATTTGCAGGTGTCATTTTAGAGAGACAATAGACTATATACCAATTACATTCCTTTTTCAGACAACAGTTTGCAATCAGGAGAATGTGTGATGAGGTTTAATCAAAGATTAGAACTTTTTAATTAAATAGGGCCTTTTGTGACTAGTCATTTGACATTAATTACTGTTTTAGTTGGATTTCTTTTGATTTGTAAAGGGCCCTGAGCACTGCAAAAATTATATGGCATCACAGAAATTGTTGATAATTAAAACAAAAGCTTGTCTTCATCAGCCCATCACACACCTTAAAAAGGAACATCATTTAAAATGTTAAATGGCTGCCTTAGATAAACAGACTAGAGGGTTTTAAAGGAAAAATAACAGATGGCATGTCAAGTCAGTTGCTTTGGATGGGCAGTTTGAAAGTTGTTAATTGTAATGATTTATAAGCTGTTTTAAAATGTTCAGCCACACTTTTAGGGGCTAACGGATGGTGAGAGTTACATGTGCGGTTCTAAAGGCTCAACATTCTTATGGGAATCACAAACCTAGCTCACACCACTGCTATGAATAGAGGCCATCAATCAAACTTAATGCTGATACAGAAATTGACCTAAAAGTTCAGATAATATTTTTATTTGTGGACTCATGGAGAATGAAATGAAAGTTGAAACTGTTTTTGTAAGATTATAACTCTAAATCCAGATAGAATACCCATAGTAAGAACTACTGTTCATCTCTCTGTGATTTGGAGTGTATATGGGGGTTAATCAAAATAAAAGGATTTGAATACCAATGAACTAATTTTTTTCAAAATAATATGGGAAAAAATGTAAGAACTTATACATGTAAAAGTAATTTAAAAAAATAATAATGTGCTGTGTTTCTGTAAGACAAGAGTGATTTGACTTGTACAGACATAGACACTAAATTGTTTTTCCATTTGGGCCAAAAGAATCACATATTTCCCTGTGCTGGCTGCCGTGTAATGGAGGGCATTCAATTTTAGTACAATTTGCCTTAGGTTAGGGTTATGGTCTGTGGACAGAATAAAACTAATTGGCCTGAAAACGGATGTCACCCATGCCCTCGGCTTCATTAGCAGCATGTGCTAACCAACTGAGTTAAATAGACATGGTAGTAATAAAACAGAACTTTAAAAATACACGGTTGTATGAACAAAGGATATGCAGTACTGAGAGTGGAACATGTTGTGATTAATTTTGCCTTTACTTGACCATGTGTAAAAGCTAGTCAGCTAAAATGTGTTCGATATAGTTGTACTTGAGTATCTTAAAGATAACCATCTCTCAAAACAATAAAAACTACTTAAATAATATCAATAATTAAGCCTGCTTCAATCTCCATTAAAATAAAAATTATAAATTTAAAAGAGAAGATACAATCTAGGTTGCCAATAAATGCATATTTATTAAGATTTCTTATTAGCTAACGTTTCAAGTTTACATTTTATGCTGTTTTCATGTCCAATGGAGACTTAACATGAAAACATCCAAGAGTGGAAATTAATTGCTCATTATGGTGAGTAGCTTGAGGGCAATGAGGAAACTTTATTGACCTTGGTTCTCCCTTCTTAGCACTGGGATAAAGCAAACTGGCACCATGACAAAGGACAGCCACAGTGCCAAATTTTCCAAGATAACTAGGAAAATGGGCTGTGCCATGGTGATACCCCCAAAACATCACTACAACTGACCTTATATCTTGGATTTCCTAGCAGGCTGCAGAATTAAAGAAGTGCAAAATTAAGAGACTAGATAGAACTTTACAATTAACGATGATAATCATTTATTTATTCCTGACTATTTACCAGACAATTTACATGTGCCATGTTGTTTAATCCTCCCAACAACATTTTGATGAATGGTTATCCATATTTTAAAAATGGGAATTCAGAGAGGTTAAGAAACTTATCAAGATGACACAGTTAGTAATGGCCTAGTTAATATTCAAGTCCTGGTCATATTTGAAAAACAAGTCTAAGATTAAAAAATAAGGTTAGGGGCCGGCTCTGTGGCTGAGTGGTTAAGTTCATGTGCTCTCCTTCGGGGGCCCAGGGTTTCACTGGTTCGGATTCTGGGCAAGGATATGGCACTGCTCATCAGGCCATGTTCAGGTGGCATTCCACATGCCACAACTAGAAGGACCCACAACTAAAAAGGTACAACTATGTACTGGGGGGATTTGGGAAGAAAAAAAGCAGGAAAAAAAAGGAAGAAGATTGGCAACAGTTATTAGCTCAGGCGCCAATGTTAAAAAAAAAAAAAAATAAGATTAGAAAAGGATTAATAATGCTCCATTTGAATTTTTTTTTTTTTGAGGAATATTAGCCCTGAGCTAACATCTGCTGCCAATCCTCTTTTTTTGCTGAGGAAGACTGGCCTTGAGGTAACATCCATGCCCATCTTCCTCTATTTTATATGTGGGACGCCTACCACAGCATGACTTGCCAAGCCGTGTGTAGGTCTGCCCCTGGGATCAGAACTGGTGAACCCCAAGCCACCGAAGCAGAATGTACAAACTTAACCTCTGAGCAACTGGGCTGGCCCCTCTACTGGATATTTTAATAAGTGGATTTCATTTCTCCTAAATGTTGAATTATCACAGACGATATGGAAAACAAGATAGAAAAATATTGGGCAAGATGAAGAAATATGGGGTTAAAACAGGCATTGGAAATGTGTTTTTATATTGAAATCCCACAAGGATAGATCAAGAATTCCACTCCCGAGTATTATTTGTGTATTTAATCATAGTCCAGCCCAACCTTTGCCTCAGTACTTCCTGGCCAGCCTTAGCTCTTGAGCTCCATTTTGGTTTTTTGGTCTGGTATCAGAATCACGGATGTACTGTTTCAAATCTCTCTTTCTCTCACTCATATAAACAAAAAGGCTTTGGAAAAATCAAGGCTCCAGTTCTTCCTTCACCCTTCACAAAAGAATCTCACAACTCAATTTGGTTAAATATAGACTGACATGAAAGGAATTCTATGTCTTTGGGTTCTCCTGTCCATCCTGCTGTCTAGACGACTCCTCCAGGTCTCACAAGCTCCTGTTATAACCACTTATATAGGTTCCCCTTTGTTTAAACAAAATCAAAACTTTTGCATTACTATCCCCCTAAGGTTATATCCCTTCAATAACTATTTTCAAGAAATTTATGTTCTTCCTCTGTGCTACACAGTTTGTGGGCCTAATCAAGGGCCCCTTGGCATCTAGATTAAGAAACTAGGAGACAAGAGGAGCAACAACAAAAATTCCTAGGCGGTATACCAATACTCTGACTCCTGTTGTCTATAGATAACCTATAGTTTGATATGTAGTCTTGGGGTGAGGACCTTTCTCATTTCTGTTCTGAGTAAAGGGAGTGATGCCAGAGCTGCTGCATGACAGGAACACTGGTATGAAATTAATCAGACCAAGGTTGGAATCTAAGAAAATTTTCTCATCTTGGTGTTGTATTTTACCTACTACTATGTCTCTTTTCTCAAATCAACCTGGGAGAATGCCCATGACCTTGAACTTTCTCTTACTTTACTCTACAACAAATGAAGAAAAGTTAAAAGATACAAATAATATGTTTTTTTAAAAAATCTGATTTCATACCCCTGAGAAGACATTGATGTTTTACGTTTACAACTGAAGTTAATTCTATTCCTTGCACCCATGAAAGACAAGCTCAAATCTAATTGAAGCATGAGATTTAGCACATGAACAAGTTAAAATTACAATTCATGTGTTGCACAGCATTTAAAAGAAGAAAGGTACTAAATTTTTTCATTCAATGTTTTTGTCTCAGAAATATATCTCATTAAGGACAATTAAATATAAAATCAATAATTATCATAAGGATCTGGGTTACAGTTGAAATAATTAAATTGTTTTCCCCTTAGAAATTGTATTTGGGAAGACTATAAAGTTAAAACTATATTTGATATTCTTTGCACTGCTTATTTTCCTGTGGAAAGCCTATCAGTTAAAATGATGAATTTTAACCTTTTCCATTTCTCCCAGAGAACATTTAATTCATATTCTTCAGGCTTTTTGAAACTGGGTCCCCATACTGATGAAGAAATTATTGTTTTTATAATATTTACTAAGGCCCAGTTACTGAACCTTCCTCAAGGACATTTCATTTGCTTTTAATGTGTAAATCTCTGAGAATCATCCTGGGAAAAAAAAGCAGGCAAAAAATATTAATATATGCAGCTAATTGTATGGTTTAATGAATTCAAATTAAGTCATAATATATTATATTAAATACAATGCATGTATTGAATAGGAAATAAAAAGGTCACGACATATAAGAACAGTAGAATCAAGAACTGGAATATTAATGGATCAAAAATCTCCTGTATAAAATACTCTTTTACTCTCAGTCCCAGTTCTTTTCGTTTCAAACTGACTCTTCTCAAAACTACTCAAAAAAATCAGCAATATTACTTTTTAGTGTTCTGTGCTTCAAGAAAATACAGGATTATGTTATACATTAAAATGTGCTGTTTTCAGAAATAGTTAAATCAATGTTCTGAGCATTAATTATCTGAAAATGTGCATAACAAGCTACAATTTAAGAACAACTTCTTGACTCTTTATAATGACAGACATTGAAACACATTGCTCAGAAGATATTGACTCATCTAATGGAAAGAACCACTACTTAGCTGGTTGTCTTAGAATAGTTATCCTAAAAAGGCGTATGCAGACCTGGGGCGGCTGGAATTGGCCCATATGACTTTTTCTTGTCTGTTCCATTCTAAGAAAGGTTGTCACTGAGGAATAAGGAGAGAAACATTACCTTCAAAATCTTTGCCCCATGATCCTTCTGTGGTATAATTTGATACTTTCTAATGTGTATTTTAGTGATACAGAATCATGCTCCATAGACTAATTTTTTCTTCAAAATCACCTCAGTAATCTTGCTATAGTAATAACAGACTAATTAGTATTTATTGCTCTATTCATAAATACAGTTTGGTGGTGTAAATTTTAAACTTTGAAACTGAGTTTAGGAATTTTCAATGCTCCAACTTACTGTCCACTGTGATGATGCTCAGCTTCCTTTGTGGATTTCTCCTCTTGGTCTAGTGGTATGAGCATGGAGATACTGCCTTGGTCAAAATCTAGGTCTATCACTTACTGGCTGTGTGATCTTGGAGAAGTTACTTAACCTCTCTCTGTCTTGGATTCCTTATTTGTAAAATGTGCATATAGATACTAACAATACTGTAAATGGCATCCATGTTATCTTCATAAAGAAGGAAGCCAAATCTCACACAGATGATGTGATTTAACTGAAATCAAATAACTGGTGCAAAATGATAAATTTCTAGTAAGTGGCAAAACCAGGATTTGGAAAAAGAATGAAAGATTTTTTTCTCTTTGTTATTGGTGAGATATGTTTATTAACTTTACAAATGAGTATAAAATTTTCAATAGAACTCTTCTTGCTAAGGCAATATAAACATTAGTTTATCAAAGAATCAAAGAATTAGTTTACATTCAAGTGACATTTAATTTTTTTTTTGAGGAAGATTAGTTCTGAGCTAACATCCAACACCAATCCTCCTCTTTTTGCTGAAGAAGAGTGGCCCTGAGCTAACATCTGTGCCCATCTTCCTCTATTTTATATGTGGGATGCCAACCATAGCATGGCTTCATAAGCAGTGTGAACGTCTGCACCCAGGATCTGAACCGGTGAACCTCCCGCCACTGAAGTAGAAGTTGCGAACTTAACCACTACACCACCAGGCAGGCCCAAGTAACATTTAATTTTTATTCTGACATGTTTGTCACAGATCTTTCAAAGCAAGACATGCAAGTCAAAACCAATTTGAAAATCTACTGGTGTTCAGGAAGGGGGTAGTGGATTAATGCAATGATTAGCTATAGCAGGTAAAGCTTTATCTCTTCACTCACCACGCTTTGCCATTATCCTTCCTGGACTTGACTGCATGGAAAAGGCAATTACAGGGGTCACTGATGTGACCAAATTTTTGGACCCTGCATAAGTAACAGACCATCAAGATCTGAACACACTGATGATCCCTGAATAATCCTATACGTAACTTTGCCGCTACTATCTCAGGAATAGGCATAACAGTAGGGTTCTAAGTCTCCTCCCTTAATTATCAGATGAGATCTTCTTCCAGGCAGGGGTAATGGAGTGTTAGAGACAAGGATGTTGCCTTTCAATCATGTTCATCACTCACTCCATCCAGCAGATATTCATGGACGTTTCTAGAAAGTAGTTGGCAAGTAGTTGCTACTCCACCCTTTACATATTTTATTGCTTATTTTTTGAAGAATTTGTGAGAAGAGTTGATAAATAGCTGTATCATAATGCTATTGGGCACAGAAGCCTTACCACAATATTGCATATTCATTTAACTATTTCAAGGATGTGGACCTTGCATTTAGGCTTGGCATTGTAAAACAGGCTTTTCCTTACATAGACACACACACACACCACACACACATACACACGCACACAAACTTGAGGATTGTAGTCATAGAATTGAGGAAGGATTATATACCTGGCCCATCTTAACCAGGTTTTGCTTCTCAGATGTAATTTGGCTTCTTAGAGGTAATTTTGATAAAGAATCAGATGGAGAAATAAAGCAGTGATCAGATAACACATACTGTGCTTACATGCATTTCTGACTCTGAACTAGTTGTCATTCCTTAAATGTGCCTTATGTCTTTCTAAATATTTTCCTTTTAATCAGATGAGGTGCGTTTAGCACCTCATCTCTACCTGTTGAAATTGCATCCATCCTTTACATTAATATTCCATAAGGTCATACCTTGATATCCTTAAAGGCCCACTTAAAAACTCACATCTATGTAAGTCCTCTATTGATTCCTTCCAATTGGATGTGATTCTTCCTTTCTTAGATTGTTGTGCCAATTTATTTATAATTTCTTATGACACATATTTAATTTTGTTCTGCATTATCTTTTCTGTTTGTTATATCACTCTTTTCCATCCAGAAATTACAAAGACCTAGAGGACAAAGATGGTTTTGCCATCCCTGCGTACCCCGCGGTGTCTAGCACAATGTTTGCAAATTGCATCTCCTCAAAAAAAAATTGAAATAAATTATCCTGCCCTTTTCTGTGAGTGCCTGCAACAGTGTTATGTTCCCTCAGACAGAATATTTAGCTGAATATCTGAAAATTCAGGAATATGGCTCTTCAGTTGTCATAGCACACAATAAACACAAGAGAAGAGCTATGCAAGTACTCCCTCTCAATCAGTTACAGCTAGCGCAGACGGCAGATCTGAGCATCACTTAGTACAGCTCAGTTAACAATGGACTGATGAGGAGATGTTCAACAATTCTTGTGCATAACATTTGAACCTATAAATTAAGAAAGGGAAAACATGCAAACTTTATCATTTATAATCATCATAAACAAATAAGTCAAATAAATATAAATATATCCAGGATATATATATTCACCTGTATATATTTATTTATATATCCATATTTATCTGGTCTAAGAGACAAGTGTATATATATATAATATGTAATCTCCAGGCTACATATATATGTATAATTTCCGGGATACATAAACAAATGAGATATAGTCTCATTTAACACCATTTTTTAAAATCATGACTCACACAACCCCTATTTTGCAAACAAGATGTCTTAGTATATTACTTTATTGTCCTCAAACTTCGCTTAATTTTAAGGGACTTCATTTATGCTTCTTAAAATATGACATGGTAATCATTAGCATAATTTGTATGAACAGCAAATAACAATGATGATACTGCAGTTCTTTTAATGAAATAATTCGTTATTTAAGCTGCCTAAGCATTATGCATGACAGCTACCCTATCAACAGAGGAGTGAATTCAGTGCACATGGAAGAACAGTTTAAATATTAAGCAATCAATCAATCATTCTTTCATCTTAGTTAATGAATAAGACTATTACTTCAGTTGTTTCTTTTCTACTGAAAGGATGAACATAATTAAATAGGAATTTTATAGAAAATGAAGCAAATTAACATTTTTACTCCATATTCATATATGCTTATCATAGGTTTAGAATTACTTAGAAATAATATTAAATAGTTTAAGGAAGATTCAAATTTATAAAAATTATCTTAGCTTTAGTCAGTCTTTGGTAGTAATCCCTGAAACTGTTAACATGATCAAAGCATTTAGTTTAAATCACTTGCACATATTTTATTAACATGGCAGGTTTCTTTCAAGACTAACAGAGACAAGTTAACAATTTTTACAAATATTGTAAGTATCAGAGAAATTTTATTGTGTTTCACACCATGAAAGAACAATCTTTGGTACCCCTTGACTATGGACTTATACTCTAGAAAGACCATGGCTTACATATAGAACAAATCCATCTGTGTAAAAATAAATTATGCAGATTGAGTAGCTAAACCAAGATCCTTAGTGCACTCTTGCAAATATTTAGGCAGAAAATATCTGCAGATAAGGGCAAGATGTACTCAATCAAGGAAGAGCTATAAAGATTTTGACAAAAAGAAGTGGTGTGTTGTGTTCTAGGCCACCTGAAAATGTTCAAGAAACCAGCATACAGAAAGTAAAAGACTGGTGAGGTATTGGACCTTTTGTAAATTGTTGGTGGGCTGGAATTAGAAAGTCTTATTGCAGATAGGGGGCTTTTACCAAGAAAGCAACAAGCATTCAGGTCTTATCCTATTCAAAAGAGCTTATGCTGCGGAAATGTTTGGGATTCTTTCCAGTAAAACAACATCTTAGTGTGTCTTAGTGAGCGTGATTTAAATTGCATGCAATAAAGAATACGTGTACATATAAGTAATATATAGAATTGTATAGAACAAATACTGGTGATTAATTAATGTATTAAAACTAGGAACCACTGTCTTAAGAGTTTATTTCTGAATTCTTTCATTGAAAAAGTATCATTTGTTTAATTTGAAATCGCATTATAAAAAGAGCTGTAAGAGAAAAGATTCAACAAGATTTAAATATAATTAGTTATTTAATTAGTAACTGTTTGAGATCATTGGTTTTTATGGAATCCAGAGAATAGCCTTTGTGATATAAAAAAGAGAAAAAGTTTGCCAAAAAATTCAAAAATAAAAATAAACTGTACAACAATTTTTTTAAAAGCCCTTTCGTTGCATTGAATTGATGGACTATATACACAGGGGTTGTTCTTCACGGAATCTTCATTGGTGGAGCCCCTGCAAGGCTGTGTATGGAAGTTGAAGTTGTCATTACAAAAGGACTGTTTTTAATATAGCCACAAATATTTCTTCTCATTTAGTATTAGCTACTTTTGGTCTATCACATTGAAATTTTGTCAGCTATTTTCTCCTTCACAATCCTATGTTTCAGACATCCCACAATACAATATAAACAAAGTGTTGTTTTTGTTTTTGTTTTTTGCTCAGGCAGATTAGCCCTGAGCTAACATCTGTATCAATCTTTCTCCACTTTATATGTGGGTTGCTGCCACAGCATGTCTGTCAAGTGGTATAGGTCCATGTCAGGGATCCGAACCTGTGAACCTGGGCCACTGAAGGAGAATGCACCAAACTTAACCACTATGCCACATGGCTGGCCCCCATAATGTGTATTTTTGACAATCAAAATTGGAATTCTGAAGACAGGTGTGGGATTTCATGAAAGCAGCAGAAGTGATATTAGGGAGCTGCAGCTGCTGGAATCAAATGCAAACTAATACAAAACATACCAGTGTTAAAATAATGAACCACTCATGAGGAAACATTTACAAAGGATCTTGACAGGATTTAATTTGTATTTTTAAGTCAATGTTCTAAACCTTATTTTGTCCTCTCTTCATATAAAATTTTGGTCTTTGCTTTAAGTGGATTTACTTTGAGTGACATTTTTTTCCTGGCACCAATTATCCTCAGATAATGAGTTCTTATTAAAAGAAAATAAAATGGTACAACCATAACATGCTGAAAAAAAAATACAGCCATTGATTGGAAGTTCCTTGGATATAGAAAAAATAAATTGGGTTTGGATTTAGGAAGATGACACAGGAAAGCAACCAGCACCTGTGAAGATCAGAGATAAAGTTTCCTTCCCAAGCAACTTCAGACAAGCTCTAAGTTTAGGGTCAATAAATCCAAAGAGCAGAAGATGAGAAGAAGAAATTGTCTACGTAATTTATTACAGAACTTTAATTAAAACATCTGAGCCAGCCTGAGGACCCCTCCTCCCATCCCCTTGCCCTACATACAAAGCACAGACAGCAAGTGTTGTGATCAGATTTAAAACTCCAAACCACTCTTTAAATTAAGTGACAGATATGCCACAGGAAGCTCCAAATGTGTGTGTTAGGGCCCAAGAAAAGGAAATCATAGCTTCTGAGGGGAAAATTTTAAAAAAACATGCAAGAACATCCTTGCCTAGTTGTATTAAACTTACTGAAGTATTGCAGTCGAAGAGTAAAGTCTTCCTTACCTAGATAGTTGCGCAATGTTCGGACATTCTGCAGGGAAGCATCCTGCACCATGGGCATCCTCTTCTGTGAAGCCGCTTATCAGCCTTCCTCCACTAAGGAAGTAATCTCTTGTGGAAATAGACCTATAGAGCTGAAAAAGAAACCTATACCAACTCCTTATATTAAACAAGATGGTCTTTTCCCATAAAAATGAAACAAAAAATAAAGATTACCAGACATATATAGAATAACAAAGACATGAAAAAAAGAAACCACATTGATATCAAATAATTCAGGAAGAGAAGAACAAAAATAACAGTCATAACACTACTTTCTATGGAGAGACTGAGTAGACTAAAATATACTTTGAAAAACAGACCAAGTTGGAACAAAGTAAAGAGCGAAGAGAATAAGTGAAATTTACTTGATTTTTGAAATAGGAAACTTTAATGAATAAACTGAATAACGCATTAGCAGGGCTAAAAACCAACTCTTTGATAAAATAAATAATGTTTCTTTAGTGGTTATAATAGGCTAGGTGCTGTTCTATAAACTTGATACATTCTTAACTCATCCAACTCTCACAATAAACCTATGAATTTGATACTTTTATCATATCCAGTTCACAAATGAGGAAAGCGAGGCAGAGAGAGGCTGACTAACTAGGTTAAGGCTGTGTGGCTAGTAATGAGCAGCCACACTTTGAATCCATGTGGTCTGTGACAAAACCACAGAGCTGTCAATTGGGTTTCGATGATCTTGAAGGCAAAGTTTACAGCCAAAATTATAACATTTAAAAATACAAAAGAAAGAAAAATGTAGAGTTAAAAGTACAAAAATATATATATGGAGAAGAGATCCACATACAGGAGCAGAATTTGCCATCCCAAAATATATGTCTCTGGCTCGAGGATTATTTGGGGTTGATTATTTTTAAGAACAAAAGACTCAGAAAGAAACTTTGACCCTCTCCTTAAATAATTTAAGAGAGAAAGCTGGTTCTAGGAAGGAGTTATCACCATAGATAACTATAGTATAAAATGAGCCATGTGTGGTAGACAGGCAGGAACCTAGCAAAGCTCATTTGATCAAAGTCCTCTCCATGTCTCATTGTCATCACAGGGCATGGCAAATATTTGTTCACTAAATGTTTGCTTTTCCATCTCCATGTGAATTGCCTTTCTCTCTTTTGTAGTCCCAAACCACTATCTCTCGCATCTTCTTTTGTCTTTAGCAAAAGATGGTATTTAAAGAGGTGGTTTCAGCCATTTTAGTGAGTTGCTCAGTTTTCCCAGTTTTCTCCCAAGTATGCATGTTATTATATTTTGTTTGAGTTTTCTCCTGTTATTCTGTCTCAGGTCAATGTAATTCTTAGACCAGCCAGAAGAACCTAGAAGAGTAGAGGAAAGTTTCTTCCTCCCCTACACCAGCAAAGTCCATTATTAATTCAATCAGAACAATAATACAAAATAATCTCCTGAGTGGAAGAAAATATACATAGTTCTTCATATTGAAAGTTTCCACTGAATAAAAGCAGAAAATTTTGAAGGCTTACTCTTAAATATACCCAGGTCAATTTCAGAACACTAAGGAGGTTAAAAAAATCTAAAAGTATCCAGAGACAAGAGCCAGGTTACCTACAACAAAATAAAAAGAAGAATGACATCAGATTTTGCATCAGCAGTGGTTGTGGCTGAGGGCAAAATAAAATATCTTTGGACATGAGAAAATTTATAGATTTATTGTACGTTTAGCAACATACATGCATACAATATTTTATGTTTGTTATCAAAAGATCTGTAAGAATGGTCAAGTATAGCAATCCTCAGAAAAAACTAACGTAAAAACAGCTGTTTGCAAACCTCTCCTGCCACATGGGTAGAGACAAGTCTCTCAAAATAGCCCTCAGTAAAAAGAGGAAGAGTTTCATTTAGGAATATCTTAAAAACAGCAACATTGAATGGCATTTAATGATAATTGCAATGTTAAGATTTTTAGTAGAGGATACAAATGTTAACATTTTGGAAATGATGAGCATTGGATTTAGAATAGAAAGGAGACAGAAGAGTCAAGAAATGTTAGAAATTCTGTGTGGTCTAGAAGAGGTCAAAATAAATTACACAAAAATAAAAGAGAATAATTTGAGATCTTTTCTGTAGCATGAGCATTTAATCACTTGAGCCTAACCCTGCTTTTTTTCCTTGGGACCAATCATGCCACCTGGATCTGCAATAACTCACATAAACACAATGCTGCAAATTCTATATATCTATCTTATATTGAAAATTGACTTGTGGGGCTGGCCATGTGACCGAGTGGTTAAGTTCATGCACTCCGCTTTGGCAGCACAGGGTTTCACCAATTTGGATCCTGGGTGTGGACCTAGCACCACTCATCAAGTCATGCTGAGGGGTGTCCCACATAGCAGAACTAGAAGGACCTATCACTAGAATATACAACTGTACTGGGAGGCTTTTGGGAGAAGAAAAGAAAAATAATTTGTAAGCCTGGAATTTAAAAAAAAATTACTTGTCAAATGTTAATAACTTAGTTATAGCTACAGAGTTGAATGTAGTATTTGTAGACAATATAAACATAACAAAATCACTTCATATCCTTCAGTACAAACACAATTTTCTACTATTATTTCAATTAAAGCAAGTGTTAATTAAATGACTTGTATATATTCTAAATGTTCATTTTAGACTCCATGAATTTTATTTATGTCTTTTTTGTTTTGTTTTTTTTCTGAGGATGATCAGCTCTGAGCTAACATCTCTGCCAGTCTTCCTGGGTTACCACCGCAGCATGCCTGATGAGTGGAGTAGGTCCACGTCTGGGATCCAAACCTGCAAACCTGGGCCGCCAGGGCAAAACACGCCAAACTCAACCACTATGCCACAGGGCTGGCTGGAATTATGTTTTTTTAAAATATTCAGACTCAATATCACATAATAAATATTTATTATCTTTCTTAAGTATTCTATGTATGACTATAACATTCCTATGTTTTTCAACATATTGATTTTGAAGGATTTTGGTGAGCAGAGCCTGGAAAGAGCTAAATTGGTAGGCAATTTAACTCCGGTGCCTTTTCATCCCATTATAATCCCTTTCTCTGTAATGAGTAACATGCTGTCTTTCTGTTTTGCCTTTTACCCTCATTCCTTTTTACACTCTATCCCCACACCCTAAATTAAGCTAAAATGAGGTAATGAAAGCTATGCATATGAAAAAGTTGGTAGAGAATGCTATCGGTTCCTTTATTCATTTATCATATTCCTAACTTCTTCATAGGCAAATTATCTTAATTACCTTTAACTCTCCAAATTCAATTCAAATACTGAAGGTCAGGCAATTCTCATTCTATTTCCATTGTAAGCTGATAATTGGTGATTTTTGAAAAAGATAGATCTCTAGTTGAGGGACTGTATGCAGTAAAAGAAATAGTGAATGGTATTAACATGGGATAAATTGTTTCAAGAAATCCAAAAAAGGTTAGATGATAGAAGGAAAAATGAATCTAATCATTTTTATGGTCACCAAACATTAGACCAAGTTCAAGTCCGATTTAACACAAAATAATTTGAGAACTGTGACATCTTTCTGTTGTTTTTTACTTTCAGTTCTATTTCTAAATATGCAGTCTGTCTAACTGCCAAAAAACAGACGCTCTTTGCGTTTCATGACTTTAAAACCCTAGGACATAAGTAGGATTCTGTCAGGTAAAATAAATGTAGGAATAAACAACAGAATCCACACCTTTTGAGCAGCTACATATTGCCACATTAAGCATTCCAGAGCATCCTTCTCCTCACTCAATGAAAATTGCAGTTGAATTTAACACACCAAAACCCTTTGACTGCCAGAGGCATTAGAATTGCTCTACTGAAAATACTTTCAGAATCCTCAGGGGGTCTAGGATGGGCTGAGCTCCCCGGTGGTTGATTAATACTTTGTCTCCTAAAATACTGCAAGGCTTCCATAGGGTTTGTACCAGCCTTTCCACATATAACAATGCAGAATCAGCAGAGAAGTTTTGCTTTGAATTGCCACTTCTACTTTAGAATAGTGGTAAGTGACACAGCTTCTTAAAATTTTCGCAACAAACAATCTACCATGGGGCACTATTCCATGCACAAGTAAATGAGATTACTTTGTTTTCCAGTCCATAGCCAGTTTTGCTGTTGTTGTTGCTGTTGTTTTCTTTGGGGAAAGTAGGAGACACCCTGGGAGAAGCTTTTGTGAGAACCACTAACCAGAGGATAACATCTGTACTACCAGCCATATAACCATTTATACTGAGAATAAAATTCCTCTGTGAGGTTTGAACACAGACTGTAATTGCAATATTACTTTTGTTGACCATAAACAAATAGACAGCCAGTTATTTCTCCAGCAAAAATGAGTTTACTCAAGATCAGCAAAGAATTGCAATTTGTGCTCTAAAACCATGGAGAGCCATGTGCAAGCCCCCTAGAAGCAAGGACCGAGAAACTCTTTTATAGACGGGAAGAGGAAGTTGGGAGGGCCACTGTAAGCAAAGAGTTCTGGGTTATAATGGCTTTTCATTGGCCGAGTTGTGACAGTGTTTCATTGGCTGAGCTTCTTGCCCGTCAAGAAGAGGAAGTCTTTCTTCTTCCTGTGGAGTTCTGCTATCAACATAGCCGTGAGAGCTCCCTCTTTTGTACCCCTGACCACAATTAAATAAGGTTTCTGCTTATTAATTTGACATTTTAACAGACCTTTCAACTATATCTTGTTCCAAAGATGAAATTTAATAAATATGACGCTGAATACATACAGCTGTGTGTATGTGTGTTTGGTATTTTATCTTTCACTATAAGGTAGGGAGAATCTTATGTAGACATCTTATTTTCTTGCATCTAAGACAATCAAGTTAAAAATCATGAATATACTACCATGTCAAGAAGAAAAATTAAGCTCATTTTAGGGAAAGAGCTTCACATATACTATAATAATATAATAAATTTATCATTAGGTATACTAACTTTATATGAAAAGTAAAAGTTCGTTTTGGATTGCATTTTTATTTAATTTTAATTCGTTTGTTCTGAGGAAAGAAAAGCTTGTCTGTAGTTTGGAAAGCCTTTGAAGAATTTACTAAAGATATGAAATTGCTGTAATGTCGGTACTTTTCCCTGTAACGCCATTCTCATTGCTAAATCATGTGATTCTTTTAACTTCCCAGCTGCAAAATGGAGGTAATCTTTTTCACAAGACCAAATTCGTGCATTTACACATTACCTGATCAGTTGAATGGATTATAAAAATGTTATCTGTGGACTATTTCATAAATCATCTTAGGGTCATAAAGGGGATATTATTTTTTATTGTAGGAACAGAATTCTCCCTAAATTTAAACCATGGGATATACAGAATCTAGTGTATAAAGATGCCTTAAATATTAAGAGAAAAATGTGTATAAAAACAGTAACAACAATAATAGGTGTCATTTATTTAACACCAGCTAAGCTCCAAAGACTTTTCTTCCCTATTCCTTCATACTGTAACTCATTCAAATAGAGATAAAGAACAAAAACGAAACAAAGCAGCACCCACCGTTGTAGTTATGGTCTAATGTGGACACAGTCATAGAAACAACTGATTTTAACCATTGAATTGGCTGCAAATTAGAAAAGTAAAATTGAAGCTGAAACATAATTTGAACCGAAATCTTCTCATACTAAGTCCGACTTTAGAAACTATACCATGCTGATATTCCATAATACAAATAAAAATAAAGAATAATATTGTTGCTATTGTTGTATATCATTCAATTTTGATTTCAAGTATTCCTAAATTAAAGTCTTCCTATTCTTTATGGAGAGTGCTATTTTTGAGACCTACCTTGGCAGGTGGTAAACACTCCCCTTACAGTTTTATAAGACACACTTGGATAAAAATAGTTTTTAATTCTAAGAAGCTTTGAATAAATTCAAATTTTGCTAAATAATGCAGTTGATTTTATACTAAATTTACTGAAGCCTGCCAGGTCCTTGAAACAATTCCTATTCTTTCTTATAGACTGTTAGAAAAAAAAAACACCACTATTTCTTTTCTAAATGTTTGATGATAAACATTTCACTGAACTATTCCTTTTACAAGCAAATGCCACTCATGCCAAGGCCTGTCTTAAATTTTCCTTCAAGCTGGCCTATTGTTAGCTTTTGACATTGCTATTCACCCACTATATCTGTGAAACTCTCATCTCCCTTGCATGTCATAAATTTACTCTTCTGTGTTCTTCTCCTGTCATAAATATACCACTTCTCCTCTTAGAGTTCTTCATAGATTTCTTTCCTTCTGTACAATCAACACATTTCAGTGCTGTCTGTTAGACATTGGCCAACATCTTGCTTCAGATGTTCTTTCTGAGTGGAATCATCTTTAAAATCACCCATTCTTATGATTTCTAGTCTATGGATGGTTGCTATATCTATACTCTTTCTCTGTTTTAAGATTCATTATCTTCTGCGTATCTCATAGACAACATAAAATTGACATGACTCAATCTAAATTAATTGCTTTGTTAAAAAAAGAATTAACAGGCCCAAAATGGTGTCATTTGATCTCAGGGCAGCAAACCAAGACAAAATTGCAGTTTCAACCTTCCCCAGAAATTTAATCTTAATCAACCAGGCCGGAATTTTCTGGTCAGTACCAATGAGGTTATCTGTCACTGTCATGTAGGCCCTCTGCATCCCCTGGAGGAAGCAGATGCAATCTGCATGACAAAACCCTAGCCCTTCCCTTCCCCCTAAAGAGAGACAGTCTTGGCCCAAAATAATCCTTTCTTTTTCCTTTGCTAACTTCCTTGCCCCACCCTCCTTTCTATAAAAACCTTCCATTTTGTGTAACTCCTCAGAGTATCTTTGTGCATGCTCCTTGAGATGCTATTCAATTCATAAATTATTGAATAAAGCCAATAAGATCTTTAAATTTACTCAGTTGAATTTTGTTTTTTAACAACTTCTACTTCTAAGTTTTACTCCTCCTGTACTCACTGTCTTGCTTAATGATACTGATGCGGGGTCGGTGAGCCGAGGAGTCGAAAGAAAGATTCCTTAGACTCTCAAGATCTGGCAGTAGTGCTCTTTTTTTTAGAGAATAGTGTGGAATAGCATGGGGACAGGACCCATGGGCAGTCAGAGCTTCTGCTGCCGCCGCTTCTGCTGCCCCTGCTGGCATGGGGACAGGGCCCATGGGCAGGCAGAGCAGCTGCTGCTGCCCCCACTGGGATGGGGACAGGACCCATGGGCAGGCAGAGCTGGTGCGTGGGGACAGGATCCACGGGCGGTCAGAGCTCCTGCTGCTGCCCCGAGTTGAGGGTTAGGGCTAATTTTATAAGGCATGGGTATGTGACTTATTTTTACTGGAGAAAAGAAAAGATGATGTAAAAAGTCATTAAATGATTTCAGTGCAGATGGGGTCTGGTTATTGTGCGGTCATATAACTTTAGATACGAATCTGACCATATAGATCGGCATGTAGGTGAGGATGCCCTGGGCTTCTCTCCCTGGGGCGGTCCTAATTCATACCATAAAAAATGTCCACTGGGTCATATAGTTTGGCATGTAGGCCAGGTCACCTTGGCTTCTCTAGCTGGGGCAGCCTTAATCCACATCAATACCATCATTTACTTAATTTTATAAAAAGAAACACTAGAGTCAACCTCAGCTTCTTTCTTTCCTACAATCTCTCCACTACTTGCCCCACAATCAAATCTATCAATATGTTCTACTATTTTATCAATTAAATTGATTTTCAGATATAACTAAATTTGTCATCCAGACATTGTCTAGACATTGATTTCAATTTAAGTTTTAGAACATGTAGTCAAGAAAAAACAAAATGAGAAAAAAACTTTGAAAAATATTTTATGATGCATTTGTATTTATCTTTTAAAGAATGAACATGAGATTAGATAAAACATTTCAGGGGCCAGCCCCGTGGCCGAGTGGCTAAGTTCATGTGCTCCACTGCTGCGGCCCAGGGTTTCGCTGGTTAGGATCCTAGGCAGGGAGATGGTACCACTCGTCAGGCCACGTTGAGGCGGCATCACTATTCTTCATGAAATTCATAGGAATTCTTAAGAAAAACCAGGATGAAAAAAAGAATAACATCAATAAAGGCAGTTTGAGAAATTTGCCTCTATTTTAATTCACCTGAATCAAATAATATAAAGAACACAAATTTTCCCAGTTTAAGTGTTGTTTTGTTCTTAATAAGTAAATTGAGTTTTTGATATGCAGGTCATTGTTTTATGGAAATGTATTTTTTTCCCAAATGCAGTTATTCAGTGTCTACTATCTGCCAACATTACTCCCAGTAGGGGAGATTTAAAGATAAAATGGTAAATTAGAGAGATGCACTAAATAGAGTTGTAAACACTGATAGAGTAATAGACACCCAGATCATGATAATCTCCTGATAAATATATGGACTTGCTAATGGGCTTTAATGAGCTATTGAGTTTTTGCACTACAAAGCAGTAGGAGTTTCAAATCTTCCGTATGGCTGTAGCGTATAAATCTACTACTGATATTTTTCTAAACCCTACTATTTAATATTAATTACAAGAATTGGGTGACCAATAAGCAAAATATTCAATTCCACCCTGATGACAACTCCCTGCAAATAGTTCTACTAATATTAATGCAGTCCTTCAGAATACTACTTACTACCAAAATGACATATTCAGATAATAATAATGATTAACATTTATTTAGCCCTTGTTATGTGGCTTAGGTACCATAACTCAGTTAATTCTCAAACAACCTTATGAAGTATGCAAAATTTCTAACCTTGTTTTATGGACGTTCATTTGCCTGGAGACCCATAGCCATTAAGTAGCAGTACAGGGATTTGACTGAGGTCTTTGCCACTGATACTCTTTACACTAATAGCACTAGGGCCTAGATTATAGAGAAGCTATATGAAGAACCTATAGCATATATTTCATGAAACTCTTCTAGTTCATTTAGCAGTTTTCTGTGACATATTATGTACCAAAGATGCAAAGATGAATGAGATATGACCCCTACCCACAAAAGACCTACATTCTAATTGGGGAGATGAGATATGCAAGCAAATTTCATGTAAATGATGTGGTGGTGGCCCTATGAATATCCTGGGCAAGTCTACCTGGGTGATGATAATAAGATTGTTAGGTAAATAATAAGAAAGGAAAATTCATGAACTTAGTCTTAATGACATTTATGGAAAAGTATATGCAATTATATGTATATAAGCCTAGATGTACACAAACAAACCAGAATATGAACCATTTTATTTTTAAAGACCAAAATATAGAAACAGTAATGTATACTGCATCAAAGTTTTTAATATTAGTGATGATTGGACACAGCATGTTAGTGTCTGGATAAACAGACAGAGGAGAAAATACAGATATTGGACATCAGATCATGTAAGTGTCAAGGGTCAGCCAAAACACTGACTTGGAAAGACAAATAAAAAAATACTCAACCTACTAACATTTTTCCAAAAAAGTCTTGTTAACTGTAGCAGTACTTGCTTATTTTGGGGTCCAATACCTCTGCTAGGACAAGTATAACACTTGTTTTGTGTTACTTTTTCATGTTTTAAGTTATATTTTAAAACATTTGAAATTATATGCTTTAAATTTTATTTTTCTGGTGTCATAAAAACATATATTTGTGAAAAATTCATGAGATTATGCTATAGTTGTTGAGTATACAAAAGAGCAATTCCAAGTACTTGGTCTCAAGAAATTTTTGGAAAAAGAATGCTTAGCACAAGTCGCAAAATTACACACAGTAATACGTGCTACAAATGGCTGTATAACTTCAAATCAGGAACTTTGTTGGGTATATATATAGAATATGAAGTAAGAATTTTTATTGCCTACCTGTTTCATCTTCAGACTATCACTGTGTCATTTTTAAATGAAACAAATAAATTACATACGTGTCTGCCTAGAATTATGTTGAATTCTGTAAATGAGTCAAATCACCTGTGGAAGAGGATTTTGTCCTGAAAAAGCTTTTATTTTTCTTGGAATGGCAATAATCACTGAAATAAAAAAGTATAGTCATACCTCCCAGCCGTGTAAGCTTAAAATCAGAAAGGAGAATTTTAACAGCAACCAAGGGACAGAAGGATAGTCCTACCTTTGATGGACTGAATGTGTCCCCCTCAAATTCGTATGTTGAAACCGTAATACCCAATTTGAAGGCGTTTAGAGGTGGAGCCTTTGGAAGGTAACTAGGGTTAGATGAAGTCATGAGGGCGAGACCCCTATGATAAGATCCATGTCCTTATAATAAATGGAAGCCATAGGAGCTCTCTGCCATATGAGGACACAGCAAGAAGGTGGTCTTCTGCAAGCTAGGAAGAGAGTTCTCACCAGAATTCAATCATGCTGACTCCCTGATCTTGGACTTCCAGCCTCCAGAACTGTGAAAAATAAATTTCTGTGTTTAAGCCACCTAGTTGATGGTACTTTGTTATGGCAGCCCAAGCCAACTGGGACGTAATTTGGTACCCAGAAGTGAGGTGCTGCTGTCGCAAATACTTAAAAATGTGAAAAAAGCTTTGCAATTGGGTTATGGATAGAGGTTGGAAGAGTTTTGAGGCGCATGCTAGAAAAATCCAAGATCGCCAAGAACAGGCTGTTAAAGGTGATTCTGGTGAGGGCTCAGGAAGGAAAGAAGAGAAATATAGAGAAAGCTTCCATCTTCTTAGAGAATACATAAATAATCATGAACAGAATGTTGTTAGAAACATGTTAATGGTGATTCTAGTGAGGTCTCAGGCGGAAATGAGGAACATATTATTGGAAAATAGAGGAAAGGCAATTCTTGTTAAAAAGCGGCAAAAAAAAACACCTTGACTGAATGATAGTTTAGTGTTTATGTGGAAGATAACTTGCAAGATATGAAACTGGATGTTTAGCTGAGGAGATTTCTAAGCAAACTGTTGAAGGAGCAGCTTGGTTCTTCCAGACAGCTTAGTCAAATGTGACAGGATATGAAGATGAGACTGAAGATGCAATTGTTAAGCAAAACGAAACCAGAACTTGGAAATTGGAAAATTCTCAACCTATCCATATTTAAAAAAAATTAGAAAGAATGTTCAGAAGAGAACGCTAAGGGTGTGGCCAAATAACCATTTCATAAGGAGATTAGTGTGGGTGTGAACCATTGACCAAATCAGTCATCTCAGCAAAAAAATTGCCAGTTTGAATTGAAGCGGACGGGGAATGTGCGAAATGAAGGAAGGCTTTCAGACTTTGTGGGTCCTACAGGACCAAATCCTGGAGCTTTTCAGCAGCAAATGTGTGCTATTCTTCGAGATGAGGGAAGACTCACCCTGAAGGCAATTCAGAAATCACCAGGGCCACCTCTATGGTTTTAAAGGTGGGGGGGGTCCTTCTTCTCAGTGTCAACAGGCCAGATGGTGGGTGTGGAGCCACAAGCCCCTGAGCTGTGGGGGCAGGGCCTCCTAGAGCCTTGGGGGTGCAAACCCTGCCCAGAAGAAGTACAAGGCTAGTAGCACAACCCCATTGGATCTGGAAAGGGGGACTGCCACCCCTGTAGGTCCAGAAGGCAGAACATCAAACCAAAAAGGATTATTTTTGAGCCCTAACAATTAATGGTATTTTCCTTGCTAGGTTTTGGACTTGCTTAGGATTCATCACTCCTTTCTTCAGTCTAATTTCTCCCTTTTGGGATGGGAATGTCTATCCTATGCCTATCTCACCATTGTATTTTGGAAGCACAAAAATTGGTTTCACGTGTTCAAAGAATAATTGAAAAATAATAATAAAATGGAAGAATTTTAGAAAATATAAATGATCAGTAGATCTTATAGAAGTGGAGAATAAAACTAGACCTATAGCCTTTGATATAATAAAATAATTTGTCTAATAATTATCTCAAATAGGAAGCACCAGGGTCAGATGATTTTTAGGGTAAATTCTTTAAAATTTTCCAAGAATGGCTTTAAAAATATATATATTGTAAAAGTGTTCTAGTGTATAGATTAGGATACAAAATTTCTAACTCATTTTATGAAGGTAGGAAACCTGTGCTATCAAAACTTGACAAAAGTAGTACAAAAAAAGAACACTAAAGACAAATCTCATATTTGATATTAAATGGAACATATTAGTTTTAAAATATATATATATTATAAAACTAGCAAAACGAATCCAACATTACATAATTAAGTAGTAGGAATTTTAGGGGGGAATTCTCAGGGTAATGTGATCGGTCTATTAATGTTTCAATGTATTAACATAATTTATTTCATCATAGGTCAAAATGAAAAATATAATTTTGTGATAGGTGATGAAATTCCGATAAAATTAAATATATAACATTGGGAAGTTGTTAAAATATAAACAGAAGGATAATTTGTCATATGCTTTAAGGCTATCTATTGGCAATCCCATTTAATTTTAAGAAATTCATTTTCTATTACATTAAACTTGAATTTTTATCCAATGTGATAAGAAATAAAATAATACAACTATTGCAAAAAAAATAAGCCTAGTGTTCCTTATTTCAAAAAAATAAGATATTCTACCCAGAAAGGGCAAAAACATAGATTCAAATGTCCTTAGGAATAATGATAGATCAGTTAGTAGGATAGTTTTAAAATAAAAGTTAAAAAACCAATGATTTTTCCTATATTTGACAATAACTTGTTGGGTAGAGTAATAGAATATGATCCTCTTTTCAACAATTAACCAAAAATGTAAACGTAAAAAGCTTGTTTTTCCAGAAATCTAAATCCCAGTAAGACTCAGGCATTGGGAATTTTTCCAATTGAGCTTTTCCAGGATAGTTCATTTTTAAAGTCTGACGTAATAAGGGAAGAATAATTTACTGAAGCGCTCAGTGAAAGACATGGATGGGATCTGGTCTGTACTGATGAGCAGGTGGTCAGGTCTTTCAGCTCACTTTACCTGAGGACATGGGCGGGGTGGGTTGTAATTAATGGGTTGTAAATGGCTCTGTCAGAAGCTACTTCATGTTTCTAAAAAATGTCATACATTTCCAGGGACACAGGTCTCGAGTTTTTTACTAGGAAAACTCCAAATACATAGACTGCAGTAGAAATGTCAAAAACTAAGTTGTAGTGAAACTGATAAGATCATAAACGTACTTCCAAAAGTGCTGTTGTTTATTCTTCTCTGTGATTTTCTACAACTGCTGTGAAAATAAATTCAGTTGAAAGTTATTTTGTAACAGACTTAATGTAAGATTTCCTGGTAAACAGGCTGCATTATTGATTTTTTTTTTATTTTTAACGAAAATCAGTGAATTTTGCAAAGTCTGACTCTTCGCAGAACTGATAGAGCAAATGCATTATTTCTACTTCAGTCTATAAATTCTAGTTTTTCAGGTAACATGCTATTTCTTCCACTTTAAGATAAAGCAAATTATTTTAAACAGATGCAAAAATGATTGAATGGTGGTAATCCATTTTTTCACTGTTGTTCAAAGGAGGGGGCCTCTCTGACATACATCACTGCTGCCACAGAGTACAGGTGTAAAGATTCGGGATGGGGGTAATTTACAAGCAGAGAAGTAGCACAGAACATGCTGTCCTCATTTTGTCACAGTATGAGGGGCGTAAAGTCGTTCTGTACGTGTCGTAGCCAAGGTTTCGGCAGAGGAGGGGCCAGCTTCAGCCAGAAGAGTAGCCATGGGACCAGAGCACACCATGGAAAGAGCAGGAAAAAAGACCCCCATATCACATTATATTTATAAGGTAGCAGCCTAATATAAGCTAGGGAACACTTAAGTTTCTTTCTATCATGGAATCTTTGGTCCAGGAGCATCTCTGAGAATGTGCATAGTGAGAACCAAAGACTGCATGCTCAGGCTCTGGGAACAGCCCTGCCTGCCAGGAATAGTGACAATAGTCCAGCTGAGTCAATTTCTGAAAGTGTTTTAATAATTTAGCATCCATTATGGCGCCACAAATGTGTATTTTGAATTTCAACCTTGTCTTATATACTATATTATGTACCGTATCTTATGGGGGAGAATTCTCTTTTTCATTATTTTGAAATGGAGCTGTAATGAAATCAGAGTTTGGAAGTCTCGAGAGAGGGTAATTGTATTTGATGTATTGGAAGAATGCAAATAACTTGTGGGCAGAGTTCCAAAAGGGTGGATTAAAGATAGTCACAAATTTCTTGTCACTTTTCTTTCAGGCAATGGGATCTTCTCTTCCCCTTGAATACTGGCTGGCCTGTGACTGCTTTGATGAACAGAGTATAGCACAAGTGACTCTCTCCCATTCAGACCTTTAAGAAGCTGGAAACTTCAGCGTTGGTCTCTTGGACTCTGATATTCCGTGCGTGAAGTTCAAGAACCCTGCCAAAGAAATGATATGGAGCGGCCCGAGGACTAGATGAAGAGGGAGTTTTCCAGTCACCCAAGTTGGAATTATGGGTATGTGAATTATTAAGTACAGTTGTTCCCCCTTATCCGTGGTTTCAGATACCCAAAGTCAACTCTCGTCCGACTATACTAAATGGAAAATTCCAGAAATAAACAATTCGTAAGTTTTAAATTGCCTGCCATTCTGAATAGTGTGATGAAATCTCGGCCCTCCTGCACCCTTCTGCGTGGGACATGAATCATTTCTTTGTCCAGCATATAAACGCTATGTACACTACCCACCCATTAGCCAGTTAGGACAAAACAGTATATAGAGGATTCTGTACTATTTTCTGTTTCAGGCATCCACTGGGGGGCTTGGAACATTTCCCTCATGGATAAGGGCAGACTACTGTATTAGGTATGCTAATGAAACTGTCTTGGAAACTTCAGACCAGCCCAATCACAGTCATATCACCGAGCGACCTGGTCCAACTTTTGTGGAGCAGAATTCCTCAGCCAAACCCTGTCCACATGCTTGACCCACAAAATCATAGGATACAATAAAAAATTTGTCATTTTAAGTCACCAAAGTTTGGATAGTTTGTTGTGCATTATTTGATAACCAGAACAAAATTCTTTGAATGAATATCACATTTTCATTCAATTTCAATAAAATCCTTTTTTTTCCATTGATAGAAATGTCTTACATGGAAGAAACATGCGAAATCCAAATAAAACGATATTGTAAAAGAAAATGAATGAAGAACTAGAAGGCCAGATAATAAAATATATTCTAAACTTTAAATAATTTAGGAGTGTATGATTCTGGTGCTGGAAAAGACAACCAGAGCAGCAGAATTAAACCAAAAGTACAGAAAGATTTGTTTAGTTAATTGATTTTATGAAAAATTTGTCATCAGTGAATAATTCTTTCATGAAGTACCCTGTATAGCCCTGTGCATGTGATAAGCATTTCTAAATTGAATGAGACTGAAACCCCAAAAGAACTAGAATAAATTGTGGCTGAATATTGGCTTGGAATTTTTATAATTACTTAAAAAGCATATTTATGCATGCATTTTAACTTTCTAAGCTGCAAATTCTTTGCAGGGAAAAAATCGTATATTTGTCTTTTTAAATCTCTCATAGTGATTATCATAGTTTAATATTTTTCATGAAAAATTTGATAGTTTCTTCTAAATATGAATGTTTCTTTCAAAATGTATTAATGAGATGATTTAGTAACCATCTTGGGTTATGTTATTAAAACTTAGACAATTTTCCCCAACTAGTGTGAGAAAAATTTGCATGCAATCAATTTTTGTTCTCCTAAAGAATCTTGGTTCCAAGAAATCAGAGTACAGAAAGCTGTTCTTCCAGTTAATACACTGTCTTATAGTAAAAATACATAGTTTCTCATGTGCAAGGGCTCATGATACTGTCAACTGACATTTAGCAGCATTTACCTCTTGGCTGCCAATTCTACATTTTGCATAATACAGTTTTTTCTTACATAAAAACTGAAACATAGGGAAATTTTCAGTTGGCGTGCCCGTGTGGGATGACAGCATGATCGACATCTGTGTAATAAATGCAGACTTATGATGTACAGAGACAGCCACACTTTCACACTTGGACATTTTCCCACACCTCAGACTTACATGCTGAAATGTTGAACAATTACAGAAGAAAAAGCAACGCATCATGGAAAAAAGTAGTATGAGAATTGTTAACACCAAGTAGAGTTGCCATATGGTGTACCGTTCACTCTAATGACAGTTCTATTCTTTCTGGGTAGGTACCTAAAATACCAGTTAGTGAACAAGGCAATATATTCATTTTGGAAGAAATTTGTACTTCTAGGCAATACTATAAAACATGATTTAAATCATGGAGAATTGGTTATACAGCATTTCAACTTGAAAATTTTCTTATTTTCTCTGACATTTTGGAAATAAAATTCTATTTTTCTCCAAATTTCCACTGAATAATATCCTTAAGTGCTGGAGTGTGAATGCTAGCTGTTCACATTTTATTAAATTCATGCTAGCATCACCTGTATCCTTTTCCTCCTCACACATATAACAATAGAGATAACGGGATGGAGCTAATTACCAGACACCCCACTCACATTGAACAATCATTGAAGAAACAAATACTATTGAGTAAACGTGATAGGCAGTTGGTTAAATAAAGTGGAAGTAGACACAGCAGTACTAACAGTACTAGCTAGTTAATAGGTAGTAGAGTATTATGCCATATTAGAAATAAGATGTTTAAAATTTATATGTTCTGTTGCTCATCTAGTGTCTTAACTGCCACTAAGCCTTGAACTTACTCACTCATTTACACAAAGATATTTATCGAATATCTGCTACCCATAATTAGTCAATAAATGAAAGGAATTCAAAGATCAATAGGGTTTTTGAGGAGGTCACGATTTAGCGAGAATTTAGACCAACGAAATTTGCATATTCTAATGCTATTATTTTACTGAGGCCATAAATAAAATATAAAGAAAGGGATATAGAAAGACAGAAATGGAGGGATTTAATCTAATTAATCTTGTCTGCAGATGTTTCCTTAGCAATATTAATGAGCCGAGCCTTAAAAGCTGAGCTTTGGGAAAAATTTCAATATATATGTTCAATTGAAATTCAATATATATATTGAAATTCAAAATATATATGTATATTCCATATATATATATGTGTATATATATATATATGAAATGAAAGATGATCCAGAAAACAAAAGCCACTAGGAAAGACAATATTTAGCATAGCTATGCTTATAAGCCAGGAGCATTGGGATCAATGCCTTAAGAAGATAAAACTGTAATGTTAACTGAAGTCAGCTGATGGAAATTGGGGAAAATTCATCTTTAGTCTGTGTTGAATTTAGTTTTATAGCAGAGGTGTGAAACTTTCAGATTTAGGTTTTAGAAAGAATATGTTGATGAAACCACAAAGATGTGTTGGAAATTGTAAAATCCAGTTAGGGAATTATTGTACAATCCAGAACAGAGATAACAAGCATAAAATTTAAGGTACTGGGAATTGGGATTAAAAGAAGGGAAGGACTTATTGGTGATATAAAATATTCCAGTTTAAGCAGTTGCAAATATCATAAAACCGTTAACTAAGAAATGAAACTCAGTTCTGCAGGGAAAAATGCTGTTTTCTTTGGGACTTTAGGGTAACTGCACACTCTGTGTAATTGGAGTATGGAGCTTAGGAAGGAAAACACATATATGTGGAAATCACTTACAAAAACATGAGCATGGAAGTCATGTGAGAGGATGAAAGTGACATGGAAGGGTGTGTGGATTAAGGAGTGAAAATAACATAGCAAGACTTAAAACGTTGGAGAGAGTGACTTAACTGAAGGAATCAGGCATATGGCTTACAGTGAGTTCAGAGAAATGTTAGGAGAGATCTGAGCTATAGAAACCAAGGAAAAGGCTAAAGGTGGTGATGGTAGACGGTTGGAAAAGATCAAGCAGGGGAACTTACAAAAGAGACACTTGGCTAAACATCAAATAAGTCATTTGGTGATGTTGGAGAAGGCAGCTTTATCAGGGTTTTGAAAGGAAAATCTAAGGTCAAAATGAATGAAAACAAAATGATAGAAGTTGATTTAGACCACTCATCTGAGTAAATTGGAATTTATGAAAATAAGGAAGCGATCCAGAGCTCGATATGCAAATTGATCTGAAAATATACTTTCCCAATGAAAGTAAAAGTTGAATATGTTCTCTCATCAAGGAAGTAGCTAATGAACATCAATTTAATGTTTGCTTTGATATATTATAAAATTACTCTAAAAATAGTATGTGCTTATTTTAAAGTCTTAACTTGTCCTTACTTTCTTATTGTTATTTGGATCTGGAGTAAGCATGGGAAAAATATCACTCTGGGTTAATATATACTTTGGGGGTCATATAAAACATTATTAAGCTGTTGCGATCATTTCTGACTTCCTGGGGAAAACACATTTCATTATGCAATGTTGGTGGGCTGATGGGATGATGGCATTGTTTGGTCAATAACTAGGAATAATTGTTCAACTGAGTCTTCATATATCTTTTTATGATAGGTATTAATTTTAATTCTATGTAGAGGGAAAAATAGGCTGTTTAATAGTGACTTCATCATTTTGGAATAAGAATAAATCTACTTTTTGTCATTTTTTAACCACTTTGTGGCCTTTTATATCACTTCACAGATGTTATCCATAGCAATATATTTCTCATTACCATATTAAATGGGTTCAACAAAGACACAGTCATCCATTGCCACAAACTAACATTAAAGTGTTTAATGCTGCCTGAAGCATCCTAGTCAATTGCCAGATACTGAGCAGTAAACGACTGAATATTTCAATATTGTTCATTGTGTGTTCTTTTTCTGCACTCTGGTTGTATATTTATTTGTAAGGAAGACATTCTTCCATAGTACATATATGATGCATCACAGAAGAACTAGATGGCCGTGTAGGTTTTGTAGTAAGAGGTATCCACCCATGTAATTATGACTTTTTCTTAATATTATTCCCATTATTCAGAAGACTGCTTTTGTTGGACTGAATGCTATCCACTGGTGCGGTGAAACTTTGTATTAGCTTTCTCCAGATTTCTACACCTCAATGCATGCCTGCTCTGTAGGTTTCGCTTGTTCTGTTGCACTGCAGTGTATTTGCCATCCTGTGGTTTCTCACTAGTTTGATCATTCCGAAGTACAATGCTTTTCTCCCTGCTAGGACATTTCTTACAACGTTTCATCATCAACATGGTTTCTTGTACTCCTATGTATATACCAGGAACTCTAAAAGCATTTTTAGAGCAGAGTTAGCCATAGGAGTTCTGTCCAGTGTTTCCGCTGGGTCGCCCAAAGAAGCACTGAGGACAGTACGCAAGGGTCAGTGCTTGTGATTTTATATCTTCTTTATTACAGTGTCATACAAAATTAACTCCCTGATAGTCTGTATGGTGTTTTGTGGTGATGAGAAAGATGATGCAATCTGTCTCTTCATAGAATAAGGGGAGCAGAAATTGGTGGAAGAAGGATGAGTCATCACCCAATTTTATCACTGGGAAACTCCATTCTTATGATTCCGTTGTTACTAAAACGTAAGGAATTGAAAAGAATCTGCAAGAAGCTCACAGAAATGACCTTTTTTTCCCTTTAAAAAGGATGTTGGTCCTTCTTTGTTTTTTCTTACCCATCAGCCAGTAAAATATCCTCTTTAGAATAATTTGATTAATTATGGATGATCATTGTTTTAAGGTTTGCTCTTGGTAAACATCTGCGAAACATTTATCATCATCCGCTGCACTCAAGGTCTTTCTGGGGAATCCAAATAAGTAAATGTGTTTGATTTGACATTCTAATTATATTGTAATTAAAGGTTGGGTTTTGGTTGGCTAAACTTTAAATCTCATGTAAAAGCAGCATCTGGAAAGGAATGTAACAAGTGAAAATACTTTTATTTTCTTAATCTACATTGAGAAGAATGTGGTCTTCAAACACACAAAGTAGAAACTCAAATTATCTTAAATATTCACTATAAACATGAGAAACCATACTGTAATTTATACTCTGCTTTATTTGCCTTTTAATTTTTTTATATTCTTTCTTTTTTATTTATTTATTTTTTTGCTGCAGAAGATTCACCCTGAGCTAACATCTACTGCCAATCTTCCTCTTTCTGGATGTGAGCGCCACCACAGCATGGCCCACTGACAGACAGTGGTGTAGGTCCACACCCAGGAACCAAACCCAGGCCACCAAAACAGAGTACGCTGAACTTAACCACTAGTTCACCAGGGCTGGTCCTTTATTGGCTTTTTTAGCCAGTAAATTTACAAATATTCTATTTTCTAAAAATCTGATGAAACACGATTAATACTATAGGCACAAATATACACAGTATAATTTCTTTACAAGGGATAAGTACTTGAAAAAATGAGGGCTGTGTACTTTTTGTATGTCTAAAATATTTCATCATCATCATAATGAAATGACGTAAAGAAGAAGAAATAGAAGAATTCAAGTGAATATCATGCTTATTTGTAGGAATAGTGTTATTATGGTATAATATTTATGGGAATGTAGAAGAGAAATAGAAAATCACTAGGAGCTAGCATGTGTTTTCTAAAAGTGAATTCCATTTATAATACACAGTAATTTATAATGTTTTTGTTTCTTCAGTGTTTTGTGCAGTATCTCACATATAATAAATTCTTCTTATTTTTGTCATTTGGCTAAATTTTATCATGTTAATGGTTTTTGATTCCAAAGATATAGTGGATACATTTTATTGTGATTTTGGACATGGCTTGATAATAACTCATGTTGAATATTTGTTCATGTTTATCAAATATTTGTAGTTCCTCTTTAGTGAAATTCTATCTCACATTCGCCTATTTAACAATTGGATTTTACTGATTTATCTAGAATTTACATGAAATTTTTAAGTTACAAAGAAATGAATGCTGTTTCCTGCTCTTTTTTTTATTGCATTTTCTGAATTTTGTTTGCCTTTTTATAATTTGTTTTAAATTAGGGAATAATAAAATCTGCCAATACTTTTCTTCCTGACATTTTCTTTCAGTTCAAAAATGTTAAGCTCTTTTCCAATTCATAATTTATAAAACTTTAATTTCATCATTAGTGATTTTTCTTTTTTAACTTAACTGTTAGCAAGTCTTGCTGATTACAGCTCTTGAATATCTCCAGTGCATTTACTTCTCTTCATCCCTTCTGCCACTAAGGCAGTTTCGTCAACCTTGACTCCTCTGTAGATTACTGTATCCATTACCCTGTTCTCTTCAGGCTTCAGTTTTACCTCTTTCAACCCATTCCCCATGCTTCAAACTGCCTGATATGTCCATTTTACTTTGATACTTAAAATCTTCCCTGATTTTCTAATGAAAAAGCAAACTTCATCTCACGCCCTTTGAGATTGCTGGCTAAACTTTATAACTGTGTTTCCCAGGACTTCGCTGCTGGCACATTTCCCTTCACCCACATGCGATGTCTCTGAGTTTCATGAATGCGATAAACTCTCTCTTTTGTGGCATTTCACATCTTCTTCCTGATAATTTTCTTTTGCATGTTTACTTTGATCTCTTATCCAAGTTTGTTCTTACCCAATTCATTCAACCACTATTCATTGAGGGCTATTTTGATCAAAATAGACTTAGAGTCTAATCTTCAGAATTTGCAGTCTATTGTGGAGACAGAAAGTAAAATAATAAAAATTAAAAACCACAATTATATAATTATAACTTGTGAAAAATTTTATGAAAAATAGGATCAAATGAAATAGAATAACAAGTGGTAAATAACATATATTAGAAGAAAGTACAAAAACAGCATCTGAAAAGTGGCAGTTAAATTTAGAATCGAAGGATTAATAGGAGTTAACCAGGATAAGAGTAGAGTAAGAGTATGTCTGTGATTCAACTAATCCTTCAGATATCACAATTTCTAGGAAACTCTGTGACTCCCTAAGTGGCTTAAGCTCTGAGCTCACAGAAAACCTTCATCTTTTCCTATCATAGCTCGTTCTTATCATAGTTGGTTATTAAATAATGTACTGCAGCAATGTACTATGTGACTCATGGATTTACATTTTTTTTTTTTCTGTTTCTGGCTGAAGCAGCCACACTGTGCAGTCTGATAGTGTATATATTCATATCAATTCACACCTGGAAGCCTGTCACATTCTCATGGCTATCACACTTGGAATTCACAAGTGGAAGTCTATAGTATTCTCTTATCACACCCATTTCAGGACCATACACTTACGTATAAGAACAGGGTAATATGCCTTCAATTCTGATAGGCTCCACCTGGCAATGGTCACCAATTTCTTTCTCCAGAAAGCACCTAACCACAAGCCTTCTAAACTAGCATCTTTATGTAGTATGAAAGTCTTGGTGCCATCCATATCACTTAATACAGAAGTACTGTTCACATGACATTCCTGAGTTCTGAGTGGTTATATGCAAGCTTCCCTCTTTATCACTGATCCCTGCTAAAGGCTGGAGACATCGTGCTCCCTGCATTCACCATCACTCTTGGCTAGTGATCTAGTGCTACATGAATATATTTAAGGCACATTAATAAGGTTTGGCTATACAAGTATAATCTTTTATAAAGCCACTCTGACCTCCTTGCTGCAAGCATCTTCCTATACTGCATTTACTGTTCTCTGCGCCCAGTTTGCTCTTCCTTCGCAAACCTGAATGGCTCACTTCATCACTGCATTCAAGTGTCTGCTTAAATGTCAGCTCCTCCATGAGACTTTCCCTGACCACACCACTTTCTATAGCATTCTTTATCGCCATCCATTCCCTTTATTTTTCCTCATAGGAGTAATCCTAACACTCTAAGCTTGATAGGAGAAGATCAATAGGTAAAAATCAGCATCTTTTTGGTCCTGCTGCTCATCCGTTGACAAAGATGTTATGTTCTTTATGCTTAACTGAGAAAACACTATCATTTGTCCAATGAGAGCTTCAACCCTGCCTCCTTAAGATTCATAATTACCTGAAGTAGTCATTTATTATGTTTCTCCAAAGTCCTTTCAAATGCCATATTGCCCACATTCAGTACTTCCAAATAGTTCATTTCCCAACTATTAGAAAATGATGCCTTCCACCAGATGACCCAAGGCACTTTCTCAAATATTATGACCCTACTGGACAAGTGAAGGATTATTTTCTTTTATCCTTTTCCACAATATGGTTTCTACTAGTATCTGTTTCTTAAATCTAACTTTGGCTCTATACCAGGCAGTTTAAAGTTTCCTGGATTTGAGAAACAGAATATCACTCTATCTTTGTTCAATATTCTTTAATTGACATGAATTCTAATGTTACAGACTTTTTAAGCACTACCACAATCAGAGATGCATATAGACTCTGAGAAGTAGATACAGGACCGTTAATTAACAGTTTCTTAATATTGTTTCTTAAATCATTGATCACAGGCCTCTAGGTCTCCTAGATTGTTTAATGAAATGTCTTCTAAATACCCCACGCTGCTCGTCTGACTTCCCATTCCAGAAGAGAGAACACGTTGCTCCTAGTATCTAACTTTTCCTTCACCTTCCCTTTTTATTCCTGTGGCATCAAGTGAATCTGCAAAATCAAAACTTTCTATCCTTGGAGCTCTGGTGCTTCTCTCCCAGAGTCTTTTGACTGTGGCTTCATTGACGTCCTCCAAGAGCTTATTTATTACTCTCTGATAGTCTGAGTGAGCAAACTGTGCACATGGAAGCATAAGGAGAAAACTGCTCTCTTGTCTGTTTCATGTTCAAGGAGGCTCAGACTTAGGGCTTACTTTTGACCCTCAACTTCCTTCTGAGACTCTGGGCTTGTCCCAAGATTAGCAAGATATGCATAACTATTAGTAATCTGGCCAAAAGGATAATGTAGGGAAACATGGGAAATCTATTGCTAATAAAATGTAGAACTGAAATTTATTGTTACCTAAGGTCCACTATCAAGGAATGCTTTTCTTTTCTCCTCTTTGTGAATATATTCAACACAGTGATCCCTCTAGCCTTGAAGAAATAGGCTGTGACAGGCACAGTTCTTCTATTGGATGTGCCTTGGTTTTATTGATCGTAATTGAGCCAATTTTTCATTGAGGCTTGGTTGACTTTTGCCAAAGTCTGCAGTCATGTTTCCTAAAAGCCACACAGAATGACTATAGTTTCTTCAAGACTGGGCTGATCAGTCTTGCAAAACTGATTTTTCAGCACACCTGCTGCCAACCAAGAAAAGCCTGAAAATTTCCAACTACAGCTGTTATTAATGCCTATATAAGACATTGATTCAGATGCAAGATGCTATTCCAGTCATCCTACCCTGTGGTTATTGGCGTGTATGGTTTGTGTGTGCATGTGTGCATACGTGTGAGAGAGGTTGGGGGGCACATGCCTTTTCTGTTTCTAATACTCTTAAATTTTTTCTTCTTCCATTGCAATAAATTTTAATAATAGAAGGAATCCCAGGTGGAAGCAGTAAGCTTTTGGCTCTTGAGTAGTTTGAGTCTGGTCAACCCAGGAGTGCCATAATCATTCTTTCTCTGCACATTGCATGCCTCAAGTCATTCTACATCATCATCACTGACTGAATATCCTTTATTCTATATGAAACTTACTTTTTGTAGGAATAGGTCATCAAAAGAAAAAAAAAGGAAGTTTTTCACCTTCTCTGTATTTGGTCATAAAGCAGAAATTATTTCTTTCGTAGAAACTTGTATCCTACCAAATATTTTTTCAGAAGGAAGGAGTCCGTCAACCTGAGTTCTCTGTTCTTACTCAGTGTCCTATCTTCTGGATAAGGCCTTCTAAACTCTGCAAAATACACCTGGTCATCACAACTGCTGAGGAATTCCTATCCTGGAAGCTTCCTTTACAGGTAATCCCAAATTCTTCTTCTCTGCCACTCTTGCTCTCTGTCTCCCTCTGTCTCTGCTCCCTACTTCATCCCCCAGTCCTCAAAGGTCAGTATATGATTGTATCAAACAACAACTTCAAAGATTGCTCTGTCACTTGTCATGCATTTTTCCAAGGCCCCATGGAGGGAGAGCCATATTATAATGTCAACTTAAATCCTCCTTGCAGTTTGACCATTTAATTATTTCTTCTTTCTCCAGGAATAATCAAGTTTATAAAATATTTTTTAACCAAAGAGTATTTCAATCATATAGAAAAAACAGAAAATAATATCAGATTCACTCTTGTATAAATTTTAAAATTCCTTATGTGTCAATGCAAGGGCCTCTCACCACGAGTCCCCTTCTTTTGTTACTGCCTGAAGAACATTTTGTGATGTGATCACATTGTTACATTCATGCAATCTCGTATGCAAAGATAAATCTCAGATTTTCTATTGAAGCATCCATTTTCGTATCTTCCAAGCTTCCAAAACAATCCCATAATGAAACTTCCATGAGCATAGCAACTTATCTATTTGATTCATTAATGCATGTCCAGGACAAAAACAATGGTAAATACAAGGTAAGTGAATGACAGAATGATGCCTATCTCCCCCTAGTTACTTTGCAACTTCTCAGAACGATTTTTAAAAAATTATCTAGCTATAAAATAAAAATGCTTCTGACTGGTTTTGGTGCTGTACTTTGATTATGATTAACGAGAACTAACACTGAGTTGTCATAGTGTGTCAGGAACGGTGCTAAATGATTTACCAATATCATTTTGTTTAATTATCATCACCATTCTGTATCTTAGGTGTTAGTGTTATTCTCATCTTTAGAAGCATAAATCGAGACTTAGAGTGACTTGCTTAAGATCATATACTACCAAGCATTTTGTAACTAGCAAGTTGCAACTACAAAATGACTGATTTTTAGGCCTAGGTTCCTATTGTATTACCCTACCACCTGCAATTGCATTTAATGTATTACTTGATTTTCACAGAGTCTGTATGCTAAGTATCATTAGCACTACTTTATAAATAAAGAAATAGGCATCTGAATGAGTAAGTGACTTGCTAAATTGGTAATTGGGTTTTGTTTCCGATTCTGTTCTATTTCTACTCACCCACTGCTGCCTCAGTTAGTTATGGGCCCATCAAGAAGCGGTTAAGGGGGTCAGCCTGGTGGCGTAGTTAAGTTCAGTGCAGTCTGCTTCATTGGCCAAGATTAGTGGATTCAGATCCCAGGTGTGCACCTCCATCACTTGTTAAGCCATGCTGTGGTGGTGACCCACATACAAAACAGACAAAAGATTGGCTCAGGGACAATCTTCCTCAGCATAAAAAAAAAAAAAAAAGCAGTTAAGTCCTGTGTAATTCAGGTAAATAAATTCTGCCATCTTAGTAGTCTACCTCTGCTCATCCCACTTCAGGATGAGAAGATGATACAAGTTTGCTCTTTTCCAGGTTAGATCTTGTGGGAAAATGAGACTACAAGAAACTTACCTTGTTGAAGGCAGAACAAAATGCCCAGCAAAGAGCCCTTGTACAAGGCTTCATTTAACAGATGAAATAAGAATATTGATGGAAAGAAGGGAAAAGAGAGATGAACTATTTGGTGCATGTGGAGAAAATTATAGAAGAGGAGGAGGAACCTGAAAGAACTGAAATGTATGTAAGGGAACCTACTCCATACTAGAGAGTGCAGAAATAACTTTGGTTTCAGCTAATAAAGAATGGAAACTATAGGACCTGATCTGCTGGTATAGTGGTTAAGTTTGTGTATTCCCCCTTTGGCAGCCCAGGGTTCAGAGGTTCAGATCCTGGGCACGGACATACAAACTGCTCATCAAGCCATGCTATGGAGAGATCCCACATCTAAAATAGAGGAAGATTGGCATGGATATTAGCTCAGGGCCAATCTTCCTCACCAAGAAAAAAAAAAAGAATGGAAACCATATACTCGGGATAGAACTAGTCCTAAATTATTGCAAAATTCCCCTTCACACTCTGCATTACAGGGCCAAACTCTTTGTCTACTCTATGTTAAAATGATTGTTTGATTGTAAAATTTTTTCAGTGTGTTTATCTTTAGAATATCTACTTTATGACTTAGGAATAATGTCTGGGCAGTTCTTATGGCTAAATAGAAAATCTGGGTGGTAGGATGGTATATAAATCTCTGTGGATGCTTAATAAGTCTAATTGATGATGATAATCCAAACTTTGACCATCTTTTGGTGATTGTTATGTGATTTAGAATCTTATTTTGACACAGACAGCTCATGCTTCTGGTTACCTATCAAAGGGAGCCTGTGAATAAGAGAGCACTCAAAGATTAAAAGGGAAGAGGAATGAAGCACTCAAGGCTATAGATTAAATTAAGCATGGAACATATAAGAAAAGATCTGCACCCTAAGATTTTAGAGTATGTTTACCTTTCTTTTACCTGATACAAAAATACATCAAAATAAACTTTCTTTTTAAAAAAACAGTAGAGATTGGGCCAAACTATATCTATATTAGAATATAATATTTATTATGATTCATTAGTTAGTAGATTCCAAGTGAATTCTTTTTACAGATTTTGTTTGCACTGCTTGTCATAAAATCAAAATTGATACAGCCAGAGAAGGGGCTAAATTATTTTATTTGATTTCATTTGAATAGAAGATAAAGCTTCTTCAGTTCTTTTTAAAATCAAAGAGAGAATAAACATAGATTATGGAATCCCAGTTTGGTAATATCTCCTCTGCTTGAACATCCTACTGAAAGTGTTGGCTAATTATATTTTACATGAAACAAGAACATAATTCCCAATGTTTTGACAAGCAACAAATTGCACATTAGTTAGTTGTAAATAAATTTATTAGAAACAGTTGTCCTTGTTTGTAGATTCTCCTTTGAAAGAGTAAATTAATTTAAGGCTCATCATTCATAAGAAACGTATTATAATATCAAAGCATTAGTTATAAAAAAAAAAACAGAAACAGAGACCAAAGCGTACCTACTAAACAGCAGAAGAAATCTGATGTTGCAACAAGATGAAAGAAGAAAGTATGTGAGGGCTATGATATCAGCATGGTGCCCTCTGGTAATCAGATTTTCAGTCATGATTCATTTGGCTCGATCATTCTGCTAATAATGTTATCTGTGCTATAATATAAACATAATATTTGTTTCCACTGACAAATGTAAATTACAGATTGCTAAGCATTTTTTTCTTGAGGACTCTTTTATTGTCAATTAATTGGTGGAAATGTCAGCTTCTTTAGATTTCAAGATGCAGTACTATAGCTCTTGAAGTATATTCACAACAATGAGTATACGTGGATTCTAATTTTTCTACAACAAGATTTGAATAACCTAACTAAAATGCAGAGTTTACCTGGTAGCTTCCAATTTATGTGGGTAATTATTCAGCTTCTGCAAAAATGGCGCAATTCAGTCATAAATATTTTCTATATGTGGATGAATGGGCCAAAATTTTTCTGATTTTCCTAACAATTAGTATTCATTAAGTGCTTTCTAGTTGCCAAAAATTGGGTTCACTGTTTTACATGCATCTTCTCATTTAATTCTCCCAATTACCTTCAGAGGTAGGGTTAAAAGCTCTACATTCAGAATGAGGAAGCTGAACCTTGGGGAAGTTAAGCAACCCAGCCAACATCAAAGGAGGTAGTACCTCCTTTGAAGGAATTGAAGCATGAATTTCAAACTTCAAGGAAATGTGAATAGATGGATTCTTTGTCATAGGTTAGGAACCTCAGGAAGTAGACTCAGAGACAGAGATCAACAGGCAAGACGTTTCCTAGAAAGTGTTCATGAAATCACCATGTTTGGAAGAGAACAGAAGAAAGCAAGACTGTCCAGGGGAATGTGGGCTAAGATGCCTGCTCCACAAGGCCTTAGTTCACTCTCCAGGGAGTTTTGAAGCTGAGATGGTCTTCAGAGCTTTCTCTAATTTGGGAGAGGAGGATAGCCCGCTACATCCTGGCAGTCACTCACTCGTTGACTGTGAACTGCCCTGGAAAGGGACATGGCCTTGGGCAAGAAGGCATCTTCAGCAGAGGTAATTCCCAAAGAGGGCTGAATGCAGAGGGCTCTCTGCTGGCCACACTCCTAGTAGTGGGAGAATAAACTGCCAGTCCTGAAGGATTTTGGCAACTCATATCATCCACTACATGCATATGTGTAAGGAAATGTCTATTTAAATCTCTTATACTGGTGAAGTTCTGATTCATGTTAGAAATTAGTATGTAACAATGTGAGAGTACATTTATTAAAATGTGCTGATACTGTTGTTGTCAAGATGGTAAGATAATTTCTTAGTTGTGTACTATTTTAAGTTCAGATTTTAAAATGAAGACAATGGCTTTCACATATTAAAAAAGTAAAAGCTTGCTATAGGCAGCAAGACCCAGTGTACTTCTATCTTTAAAACTATAAATTATCTAAGTTGTACTAATTACAAATTTACTATATTTCTTGCTGTTGTTCCTTTCTTGTTCATAAAGTAATAAAAACAATAAAAAATGCCATGGGATCACATGTCTGCATATATATACATTCATGGATTGTATAGAAATACAAAATATTGATAAAAAGTTAAATATAAATTCAATTGCACAGGGTATTAGAGGAAATCTAAGTTGTACTTTTAAATGTAGAGGTAAACTTTTTGTGATAGTCAAACTACTATTCAAGACAAAAGAAGAAATATATGTATAATATACATGATTTATGTGTGTGTGTGTATATATAATCAGTTTCAAAGAAAAAGTGTGATAGTCAAGAATACAGATATATATAATACTAAAATCTCTGATATGATGTGTATTCTAGAAATGTCCCTAGAGGCAGGTGAACGAGAACAAAGATTATTTTAGTTATAATGGGTTATAATGGGAGATCGCAATATTAAAAAATGGCTCTGCCTGCATGCCATTTCTAGTTGATAATACTGTCTGCCTTCTGGAGAAAGGCTAAGAAAAAAAAACTACTTATAGTCAAGCGACCAGATTTTCAAAGTAGAATATGGGGTTTGTACATTTAAAAATGTGTTTGAAAGCAACAAGAAAAGATTTTAAAACAAAGTAATGTTTTATAAGTATAAATTAGAGATCATGTGAATAATATAAAGTGTTTAATTAAAAATTTTAACAAGTTCTTGCACTAATCTATATCCTACAGATTTTTATCTTTGTCTTAGAAACCAGCACTGTGCAACAAAAGTTTCTGGCTATTCCAGAGTTAACAATTTTCATTTTAGTTTAAAAATCCACGTGTGGCTTGTGGCTACTGTATTGTACAGCACATTTATAGATCTTTTCTGTGTAAGACAAACGTAGACATTGTAATTACAGTGGAAACATATACTCAGTGATTCATATGCTCAAGAAACTATTAAGTTAGTAAAATATTATGAGTCCCAGCATAGCTATGCAGATCAAAACCGCATTAGGGAGCTCACCAAGTGTACTTTTAGTGAAGACAACACGGGAAATGGTGTTATGACCCATATTGACCACTAGGAGGCACTGATTTGATAACATACAAGAAACACAGAAAGAAAAGCCACTGTGCATAAAATAAACATGCCAGGTTAAAGGGTCTTGACATTGACAAAACAAGAATAAAGATAAGTAGTGCTTGTTTGACCACTCACTCTTCATGTTTAGGTGAATAGTGTCAGTGAGCCAGAAATAAAGGCCATAAGTAGTATGTGTGTTCTCAGACAGGCAACCCTCCTACCGTATTTCTGCTTTGAATGCTTGTCATGAACATGATAGGCAGGAAGCCATGGCAACTAGAAATATATGAAAGGCATCAGAGAGCGAAGCTAAGCTACTCTGTAGCTATGACAAATACTATATTTGCATTTTCCTGATTTACCTAAATTACATCTTTCAAATTCGTTTGTGAAGAATTTTTTTTTAATACTTCTTGAAAGACAAGCACACCCTCTAGACGACTTGGGGAAGAAAAATTCAATAAAAGACATACACTAATTTAGTCTTACATAATATTCTGTTTTCATAAATAATTTCTAAAGTCAAAGAAAGTTACAAATACAATTCAAGTTGATATCATTTACTTTCCAATAGTAATGAATATTGCACCAAAAACATTATGAGTAATAATAAAATAAACATTTTAATGTCTATTAACTATAGTTTGGGATTGCATTAGTTATTTCTCTGCATAATTCAACAAATGTTTGATTGACCTTAAAATCAGATTTAAAAACTAAAACTAACGGAGGAAATAATTCAAAGACATAGAATTTCACAGAAATGTTTCTCCTCTCTCTCAAGTCCTTGTTTTCCTTCTATTCCCTATCACAAGGTAATATCTTGATCCACTCAACTCCTATTTTAGATAAGACTGATTTATGATACAATAGTAGCCCAAATAAATTTATTTTTGGAAGGATTATATTTATCTTGTATGTTATATGAACACTTTGGAGACTACTACTGTAGCAGTCTCAGTTTAGAACTGAAATAAAATAGCATACAAATTAAAAAATACAACTTACACTCCAAGTGTAAGCATTGAGTCCTTGGCATGAAGACTGTTGTTCCTAGATTTTGTTTGCATCTTCTCTTAACTGGAAGACCATCCAACTCTGCCTTTTCTTAATTGCCAGCTCTCATCAGAAATAATAGAAATGAGTTTCTGATGAAGAAATTCAGACTATGATCTGGCATCTTAGGAAATCTTTACCTAAGAAACACGGATATCTCCACTGCACAGGGCAAATAAACATAGTAGGTTCTGATTTCTTCACATTTTAGTTACACTAGCTTTCCCTCTATAGAATAGAGGCTGTAATCACACCAATTTCATAAGGTTGCTAGAAGGAAAATTGCTTAGTAGATTGTCTGGCACACAGTAAGTACCTGATAAATGTTAGCTGCTATCTTCATCATCCTCATCATCCTCATCATCCTCATCCTTCTCTTCATCAAAGCAATTTTTAGCCACTTTAGTTTGGTAAAAAGATCTTGTTAACCATCTCAGTTCCTTTCAGTAATTTGGCAGAGTACAAGCAGAAAGAAAGAATTACATATGAGTACTTTTACAAAAACTTTTATATACTAAAGTTTTTCTATATTTGATTTATTTAGTTTTTAATAAGGTAGCATCAATTTAACAGTAGAGGTTCTAAGGAGAGACTGCCGTCCAAATTTCTTTCTGATTTCCTTCAATTAGCTCTGCATAAATATTTTTATCACCTGAAACAGGTTTCCCATGCTAGTGTTGTAAGTTATCCCAAACTTCGAAATAGTCCCTTAGGGAAGTTTGGCAGGCTTACACCCTATAACTGTTCTCTGAAAACCAGCACCATGCAGGAAAAAAATTCCCCTCAAGAGAACATTAAAATGTTTATTCAGAAAACTTAGGATGTTAATGAAAGAATGTACAATAAAGAGCCAAAAAAAGGTCATTTGTAAAATCAGAAGAGGCAGTTTGGTAGAGTAGTTAGAGTTCAGGCCTAGGAGCCAAATTGGCTTGGCTCTGACCTTAGCTCCCCCACTTACTGGAGAAATAATACCAGTCAGCATGGGGTAAGTTTGGCTGTGGTAATAAACACATGGTAAGTTTTTATTGACTTCAGGTAATAGTTTATTTCTCATTCACATTTCATTTATCTTTATGGGTCTGTGAGGATAGTCTTCACATTTTCTTCATTCCTGTCCCAGGCTGACAAAAGTTCTGTTTGACACATCCTCCATGATCACAGAAGCGGGTAAAAGAACATTGTAAATTTTACACTGGTTCTGAAAGCTTTTGCCCCAAACTGACAGGTAGCTGTTCCTACATGTGTTGGATAAGCCAAGTGACATTGCCATGTCTGAATTCAACAAGGAGATAAATGATTCTTCTAAAGGGAGAGGTCTCTAATATTTATGAAATAAATAAGACAGTCTACCATATAGGGCGAACATGTAGCAAAAAACAAAATTTTTATCCCTCAATTTTCTTATCAATAAAGTGGAAATCATAAGGAACCCTATTTCATAATGTTTCTATGAAGACTAAGTATGATAACACTTTTAAAGCAATTAAAAGATTTATTGACACACGAGAAGTGGTTAATCAGTGGATTTTATTGTTCAGATCCCATATGAGAAAAATCATAATTTAAAAACCATGGCTTCTAAAAATAACTAATATTTGAATAATTATTTTACAAATGATAACTGATATTCACAGCATTGTTTTTGAAGTAGAGTACATAGTACTAATATTTTCATTTGACAAATGATACATTTAGTTAAGATTGATCAAATCATGGCTCAAATATAGTTCTTCTGACAGTAGACAATGAGACATGTAAACTTTGGGGGGTCTTCTCCCATCAAGATGTGGATTCTTTATTTCTAACTTTGAATATGAGCTGGCCTTGGTTTGCTCAAAAAAATGCGGCAAAAACAACGATTTCAATTCCATATGTACCCCGCCTTTCAGAGGCTGGCAGCTTGCGCTAATGAGCTCTCTGGAGAAATCAGGCCTCTTGTAAGAATAATTACCCTGAGACCACCGTGCTGTAAGAAAGCCCCAAACTGCCTTGTGGAGAGGCCTTGTGGAAGAACACTGAGGTGCCAGACATGTGTGTGAAGCTGTCTTGGATCTTTAAAGGAGCCTGGCCATCTGCTGAGGGCAGCAAGTGACTTCAGCTGATGCCTCAGGGAGCAGAAGAGCCATCTAGCAGAGCCCAGTCAGCTCGGAATTGTACGACACAACAAATTGAACACCTGCTAAATATGCAGTTTAAACGATCTTATCTACAGGGATTTGTTAATTAAATGAAGAGCTTTTCAGGAAATGAAAAGTTTATCTTTGCTGTTCAATAAGATGGTTGATTTATTTCATGTTGTTATCTATCTATCTATATAGATAAAAATTGTAAGGATATATGAAGAACAATTTTCTAGTGTTTACATAATTGATTTAAATGTTTTAAAATATGTCTGCTATTAAAATGAAAACTGGAAAAATATGCATATTTTTAAACAGAGTAAAAGAGTGGTTTTTAATATCTAATTCATAATTATAAACATGCCAGTCACTTACGCCAAATCTTTCCTTGTCTCTTCAGCATGCATTCTAGGCAGATTTCTGCCTAATTTTCCTCTCACATTCCCTTCTATAGATTCCTCTTATGCTAATATTGACTGCGTCTGTTTCCTTCTGAACACACACTTTTATTTTTCTATGCCTCACTGTAACTCCTTTCCCTTCTTTTCTTGACTTTCTTAATGTTCCTACTTATTCTCAAAAATTGTACTTAGGTTCAAGCCTATCTGTGAAGGTCTTCATGATATCATCTATCAAGCAGTTAATCACTCCATCATCTATATTTGTATTATTATCCATTGCTGCGTAATAACATTACCACAGACTTAGTGGCTTGGAACAACACACATTTATTGTCTCACAGCTTCTGTGAATCTGGGGTTTGGGCACAGTTTACCTGATTTCTCTGCTTCATGATCACATAAAGCTGAAATTAAGGTGTTGACCATGGCTGTAGTTTCATATGCTGCTAGTCTGGGGAAAGATTTGCTTTCAAACTCACGTGACTGTTGACAGCATTCAGTTTCTCACGCTGATGGACTGAGAAACTTGGTTTTTTGCTGGTTGTTGTCCAGAGCTCACTCTAATTTGCTTAACACGTGGCCCTTTCTATAGGCCAGCTCACAACATGGCACCTTGCTTCTTCAGAGATAGAAAGGGAGAGAGTCTCTCAGCAAAACAGATCTGACAATCTTACATAGTGTTATCACTGAACTGACATCCATCACTATTATAGGCTGAATATTTGTGTCCTCCCAAAATTCGTGCGTTAAAGTCATAACCCCCAGTGAGACAGCATTTGAGATGGGGCCTCGCAGAAAGTAATTCAGGTTAAAAGAGGTCATGAAGGCAGAGCTCTGATGACATAGATTAGTTTCCTTATGAGAAGAGACATCAGAGAGCTCGCTCTCATTCTCCCTCTGTGCATATGCTCTAAGGAAATGCCTTGTGAGGATGTAGTGAGAACGTGGCCATCTACAAGCCAGGAAGAGAACTCTCTCCAGAAACAAAATGGGACAGAATCTAGATTGTGGACTTCCCAACTCCTAGAAATAGGAAATGTGGGAAATAAATTTCAGTTGTTTAAGTCAGCTGGTCTGTGGTATTTTGTTATGGTGGCCCACACAGACTAATCACCTTTACAATATTCTTTTGGTTAGAAAACAGTCACAGGCCATACTCATACTTAAAGAGAGGGAATTTACAAAAGGCATGAACACCAGGAGGTGGGGATCATGGGAGCCACTTTAGAGTCTGTCTTCCAGTACTCTTTTTACTTTGTGTTCCTCTATTGTGCATGCATCCTGCTTTAGGACCTTTGGTAATCATTAGAACTATTCACATATATTCCCACTGTGCTTCTAAAATGTGGTAAGTTTGTGCTTTCTGGCCCTGTTTGAAGTTAGTCACCGTCTTGTGACTTTCTCTGACCTGTGAAATGTGAGTGGAAGGTAGTGTGATTGATTGCGTCATTTCTGAATGGAAGCCTTAAACGCCAGTGAATGATTACCTTGTTTTTTTCCCTTTGCTTTGGTGATCATGGAAGCATATCACCCAAAGGAGCCTCTGTCAGCCTGGATCCTTGAGCCACTATGACGAGCAGAGTCTCACTCCCACACTCTACTGGACATGTTGTATGAACAAGAAAATAATTTTTATTGGGTTAAACTAATAAAATGTTAAAGAAGTTTGTTGCTACAGCATAAATTATGTTATAGAGTTTTGTACATTCTTTTTATTCTGTGCGTCTACCCTACCAGATTTCAAGCTTGGTGGGGACAGGAACCATCTCTGCTTTGTTTACTCCACAATATGATACCAAGTTTTCAGTCAGTAATTTGGCATATGGTGGGAACTCCACTAACATTTACTAAATGATGGTTAGGTAAACAAATGCATCTGACTGTATTTCACTAATTCCTTTACACATTTGTCTCTCTTTTCCTGGAATGTACAGTTATTCCATAATTTTTATTGAATTATATTGATTATCTTGATGATTTCAACACCCTCTCTGTTAAATCATTTCAAACATTAGTTTCATGATCCCTTGACTTCTATTCCAATAAAATTGACCTTATCATTTGTTAAGCAACTCTATATGGTCATTCATACCCAGAGCCTTCTCATTTTCTTCACCCCAAATTTCTCGTTCTCTGAATTCTGAATTTCTCCTCCTACTCTATCTTTCCTCCTCTTCACAACCTTATTTCTAAAAAGCTGATCAACTTGACCTCCAATTCCTTAAGCTCTTCCTAGTTTGACAGTCAATTAGCAATCCTTACCACCAACCCTACCATCACTACTGGTGTGGGTTGCATTCTGTCCTGTGTGTGGTGGACATCTTAGTCAAAAAGCACAGTATACTGCTCCTCGTTCCTTCAGTTTGTAAACTTCTCTGACTTTCTTCTATAACCTCATTGAAACATGCATTTCTAAAATGACCAGGAGACTTATTCCCTCTTCTCCTGTTTCTGGGATGTGGAATTCAATGGAGAATAATTCTCTTTACTTGCTTGATTAGCATCTATGCAATCTTGCAGGACTTATCTTGTTGTATTGTGAATGGATGTTACTGTGTTCACATCTCACTTTAGACTGTGACCTTTTCAAGGTCAGTATTTTTTTTTCTTATTTAGTTGTGTTTTTTTCCCCGTGTTCTAATATGGTAGACAGAACATAATCAATAACGATCATGAATAAATATAGAAAATTAAAGTGGAACATCAAATACAGCCACGGATAAGTTATATGTACAATTGTTCTGGCATGTAAACTATTAAAAGACATGTCTTCAGAAGCTCATAATCGTTTGACAAGGCTGGATGAAAATTTAAGCAGCCGAGGATTAGCTAATTTTTTCCCTTAAGAGCCTATCTTGCTGACCTTGGTCACTTTGCTTAACGTCTGTAAACCTCAGTTGTCTCATGTATTAAACAGAAAAAAGTAATATTAAATAAGCCACTCAGTTGATATAAGAATCAAGTGAGATAATACTTCACACATATTTTCTCAGCTGTCAACTCTCACGCAAGTATAAAGTAGTATAAAGCAGCTTTTTAACATTCTGCAGAAACCACCTGCTTCCTCAGTTTAGGTATGCTTGTTCTTACCATTGTTCTAACACCTAGGGATTTTCTGTCCCCTTTTCTCGTTGGTGAATGGAAGACACAAATAGTAGACACTAAAAGTATTTGTCCCAAAATTTTGAAGATCTGTAGGTAGAATTTTAAAAAAATGTACACAGAACACAAAATATGACAGAATAATTATATGCTCTCTAATACTAGCTTCAAAAATATGTCAGCAAAAAAGTAAGCTTAGGAAAATAGGCCTGTAAGTTCAAAAAGGTGGTTACTTCAATACTATATTTTAAGAAATTGTATAGGAATAGCTCATTTGTGAGAAAATGTAATCCCTCTTATGTTACAAAGGTTATAGAATCTTTGTATGACGTTGTAACAGAAGTGGTTCCAAGGATTGTTTTTGTTATCTTCCTGATTACTCTGAAACTCATAAAAAATGTTAACATATCCATTTCTAACTATCCTGTGTTTTGAAAGTTACAAACAAAAACGAATTCTACCTTTGTTTCAGGGGCTAGGTTAATTAGCTATGCCATACAGAAGATTTTCAAAATAAATTACTGAATCAGTTGCTGATGTGAGAAAATTGCATAAGGAAAGTTTTATTTTGATATATTTTCACTATACCTAAGTAATAAAACTTGCTTAAGGATACAACCTACCATTTCACACTGTCAGGAATTTTGAGAGGCTATTGTGATAAGTTCTCAATAGCTTTCTTTAAAATATGTTAAGAAAATTCAACTTAGGCACATTTTAATGAGCTATATTCTAAATTATATATTTTATCCATACATTTATATTTGATTTCACAAGTGCAGGCTTAGTAGTTATGCAACTGTTTAAAAAAAAAAAACCCACGTAGTTACGTAATATATTGTTTCTCATATTTTGGTTAAAGATGAAAATATAATATCCTCACCATATTGGAATAACCCTCCGATTCCTTGTTTACCCTTTAGGGTACTACAAAATAACTATAATACATGCACACAGAGAAGGTAAGGAATATTTAAAGGAAAGAAAGGGCAGTAAATCACTTCTGTGGTAACCAACACCAGGCTGAGCTTACATAATTATATGCAGTGAGTTTAAAGGTATAAAACTTCCTCAAAGTTTCTGTCAACCCATTTCCCTGTGATTTTACGCTTTTATAGTAGCAAAAACTAGACTGATTTTAAGATAGATGTCTCAACACAACGTCAGTGAAAGAACTCAAAACAGTGAGTCGAGAGGCAAGGACATCAATTTCTGCTTTGCCGTTATCTCTGTGATTTGGAGCAAAAGTATTTCTGGTCTTTTTTCTTCAATTACAAATCAAAGAGGTTATTTATGCTTCTAATGATCCAGTCTTTGCTTTAAAATCCTATCAATATTTTAGTAATTATGGACCACAGAAAGTTTCGTGGTCACATACGTGTGGGGAAGTTGCCCAAAACACATCTAGTTTGATCACTGTTTGTGATGATGAAGGACAATATATGGCCCAGGTCTAAAGGAGGAGAATAGAAAGGTGGAGACCATGCAAATAAATGAGGAAGTCACTGTTAATTCAAGGAGTCTGGAGAAAAGAACTTTGTCTTTGGTGACCGACAAACCTGCCTTCAATTAACTCTATGAGTTTCCACAGTTAACTACCTCTCTCAGGGCTTTAGTTCCCTATTTTAAGTCAATATGGGAGGCCGGCTAGTGGCCGAGTGATTAAGTTGCATGCTCCGCTTCAGTGGCCCAGGGTTTCGCCAGTTCCTATCCGGGTCGTGGACTTGGCACCGCCTGTCAGGCCATGCTGAGGCGGCATCCCACATAGCACAACCAGAGGCATTCACACTAGAATACACAACTATGTAGTGGGGCCTTTGGGGAGAAGAAGAAGAAAAAAAAAAAGATTGGCAACAGATGAAAAAAAAAGTCAATATGGTGGTCAACATAGATGGTTTCTAATGGAGTTATATTGAAGGTTACACTATATATAAACACACACATATACACAGTTACACCATAGTCACACACACACACACACACACACATATGCATATCCTTCATACGGCCTGAAGATGTTGCCTCTAGGCACATACTACTTTTGTTTTGCTGTGTAGCCATTAAAAATTTTAGTTAGGATCTTATTTAATAAAACGTGGCAAATGTAGAATGAAGGGAGACATTCATTTTTTATGTTTTATGTTATTAATTTTTATTTTGAACATCTAAACTATTTTCAATACTGTTGCAGTTACCATCAAAGATAAAAAATAACTCCTTAAATTATGTAAGTCATGGAAACTGCCTCTAGGAGACTTACATTTTCTTTGAGAGTTAAAAGTAGTTAGGGTCTCTTGCATCAGATTGCTACATAGTAAATGATCTCTAACAGTAGAGAGATGTAGCCACCTTAAAGAATGACACACTTGTAGTTGCAAGGGACTTGAGATATATGGACTTGTTGAGCATTAATAATGATCGTTGAGATAATGATTATTTCATATAATACTTCATTAGCTATAATTTGACATATAAAAGAGATATTTGAAGGATGAAAGATGGCAGTGGGCAGTGGCCTTAAGGTTACATCAAAATTTAGCCTTCATGTCTTTTATTATTTCGTCCTCCCAGGCACTGATCACTATTCAGGGCCGACAATTCCTGTGCAATTTATACACTGCTCTATTCTTAAGATTTATTTATTAAAGGCCTTGCATGAAACCACATAAATTTGGTCTCTTTAGAAGCTAATCAGATTGAGGAAGGCAGTTAAAGGGATAAATGTCGTGTGGTAAGTTTTAGAAGGCATTGTCCCTGAGAATAAATAATTTTTAAATTTATGTTTATAACTATGCTTTCCGCTCAAGGTTAAGTTTTCTCTCTCTCTCACCTTTGTAAATTCAGTTATAATTTACATATATTTGCTGATATGAAGTGCTGTCCACGAGATTGGTTTGGAGTGATCTTCTGCCTGATCCATCTCCCTCAAATCATTTGCTTGACTGAAGAAGATTAAGGAAAGTGTAAATAGTCTTCTTAGTTTCAAAAATTCAATACAGGGGCTGAGAGTGAGGATCAAGGCTATCATCATTGTTATCTTTGATAGCGGCAGTGTCTAGCAGGTGCTATATATCTACAGTCACTATCTTCATATGTTTTATCAATTTTTCCATCAAATCCAAACTGACCAGTATAGCGCTTTTAGAAGGGGATGAAAAGAGAAAAATCAAAGGGAAACAAGAGACTTGTAGGAATGAAAGCTAGCATAGTTATGGCTCTGTGCTTTTTATGGTGCCTGAGAAAATCTTTTATATGGAGATTATGGACAATGGAGAAGGAGTGAATACGGTACCAGGGAAATCGTTTGAAAATAATGTATCTTTTATAAGCCCAATGATTTATTCAGTTATTTTAGAAGTTGAAATTTATTTTCCCTTTCTTAAATAAGGAACTGATTATTTATTATAAACAACTAAATCCTATGTAGTAAAATATTGTGGAGCCCTTATTTTTCATTATTGTGTGGACATGTGAATGTTATACGTATTCACCTTTATTGTAATTTTCGGAGGGTATGTGGCTTTGTGCAATCTTTTGCTTTCCATGTTTGCTCAGAATTGTTGATATTAGTTAATTGAAGAGATTTAGTATTACTCTTAAAGCATAATTATTACTCCAAGTCATCATCAGAAGACAACACTCTTACTTTTCTATTTAAAATACATATTTATGACAATGGCTAGCTGAAATGTGAAAGTTTCTCATAACCTTTCAATAGATAATTCTTGCTCTATTTTTATATGTTATTACATTATTTCAGAACTCATAATCAGAATAATTAGAGAAAATTCTAACTTATACTCACAAACCCAGAAAATTCATAGTCAGACTTGTCATTGCACTTTGTCACACCATTGAGTCAATTATGACCAAGTAATAGTTTACCAACTGAGTTTACTTGCATAAATGTTGCGCTATTTCACTGAAATATGAAGAAAAAAACAATAAAAAAAGGACCTAGTTTAAGTGGAAATATACTTTTTGTATTTACTCAAATAGTATTACTCACAGCCAACCATTTCCTTAATGTAGCTATATGTACTTATATTTGTAGAATTAGGCCAGATGGCAATTTATAGTCCTGTTAGTTTAATAATTTACCAATATTTCACTGGAATTGTTTTTCAATTAGTTCCCACTTTAAAAGAACTTATGTAATAAAGCACCCATCTAATTTCTTTGATGCAAGATTCTGCCTTCGCCCTCTCAATGACTGGATGTTAGTATAAACACATTACAGACTTTCTTTGAACTCCTTGCAATTGTTTAAAAAGCCTGATAGAATTGACGCATGCTATTTCCAAGAATTTTCATTATATTAGGAAGGGATTATTTAAAAAAAATTATTTCCAAGAAGATAAACACATTAATCACTTTCTACAGATCACTGGAAATATTCATTAGGAGTCAAATAGAAATGTACCCAACACTTTTATTATCTGGCAATCAATAATACAACTTACTATCATATTTTTGGAGAATTTTTCTTTAATCTCTGCATGTTTCATCCATATCTTGTCAATTTATTTTATAATGCATTTTCAACATGTCGGTAATTTTCTCTTAAGAATGCTGGCTATAATAGCAGAGTATTTTCCCAAGGATGATCTTTTATGTTCAGGCCTTTCCATCTGATTTTATAGATTACTATGGTTATGCCCTAGAGCTTCAGAAAGTGGAAACTTCCTTTATAATACCTCGATGGCAAAGTTGGGTAAAATTTGGGAAGATCAGTTTTCCATTCTCTGTGTAATTACTTGTGGATAGATATATGACAACTTTGTTTTGAATGTCAAGCCTCATTATTAATTTTCTTTGAGTAATTATGCAAATTATTTGTATCACATAATTCAGAACTTAATTGTCAATTTCTTTGTACTATTTTGTTTTGGAAATATCTACAGTTATTAGAGTAAGCAATTTAGCCACAGAAACCGTGGCTTGTATGTTTTCTCAGGAGCCCACATTTTCTTACTCATAACCTAGCTAAATAATGCTTATGCTACATGATATAAGTGACTGATAGACTCTGAAGACAGAGGGATAAAGACAAGTCTATAGGATATAAATCAGTATGTTCCACCTGAGAGACTCTTGGAATTGTAATCATATAAGATACTTCATGAAAACAGTATTCCATGGTCTGCCAATTTTGAAAAATGTAGTATAAAAGACGTCTGATTTGGAGATTAATAATGGATAGACTGGAGACTTTACTTCAGTGTTAAGGAAAACTCTATACCCTTCATTAATCTAGCATTTCCCAACTTGTTTGTTTATGTAGTTCCTTTTTGTGTGTAATACTTAATCATAATAGGAAGGTTCTGCAGAATACCCTTTCAACAATACTGATAAATTTATGATGGATCCCATCTTTACTTTCTTTCCTTTTTTCTTAGAGCCAAAAAAAAAAAGAAAGAAAGAAAAAAGCTCTTCCCCTCTGCTCCTGCTCTTGATCGTCTCTCTCTCTTTTCAGGGGCAAGTTACTGACACTCTCTTTTCCACTCTACTCCTTGTAACTTTAACCTCTCTATCTCTGTTGGTTTCTGCCGTTTAGTCTACAAACATATGTAAGTTCTCCCATCCTGAAAAAAAATAATGGGCCTATTTTTCTCTTGAAGTTTAATTCATTCTTTTATTTCACAAAAATTATTATTATTATTTTTTTAAAGATTTTATTTTTTTCCTTTTTCTCCCCAAAGCCCCCCGGTACATAGTTGTATATTCTTCGTTGTGGGTCCTTCTAGTTGTGGCATGTGGGATGCTGCCTCAGCGTGGTTTGATGAGCAGTGCCATGTCCGCGCCCAGGATTCGAACCAATGAAACACTGGGCCGCCTGCAGCAGAGCGCGCAAACTTAACCACTCGGCCACGGGGCCATCCCCTCACAAAAATTATTTTTAAAGATGAGTCTAAAATTATCATCACCAGTTTCTTGCCTTTTAGTACACTCTTCACGTTTGTGTGATTTTGGCTTCTTGAACTTGATTCTCAAAGACAACTAATGATCTTCAGTTGTCAGATCCTGAGGCTTTCTTGAATTTACTTCCACCTGGTAAGTGAGAGACCTCTTTTCTAAATCTTCTCCAATTTCTGCGATAACTCATTCCCTCATCTCTACAGTATTTTTTTCCTCAGCTCTCCACTATTCTTGTTCTAGATCATTCACTAATTTCCCTCATCCACATCTATGTGCCTCCCATTACCCATCAGCTGCTTTTCTCCGATTCTGACTTTGCCCTCTCAGCAATAGACAGACCTACAAACACACAACCTTCTATGAGGCCTTGCTTTGGAATACGTCTTTCTAAGGTAAGCTGCCTGAGTGAAACTGCATCTCCTCTTCCCGAAAGCTATTTCACCTTTTTAATTTTCTGAGTGATTAGCATAACCAATTTGTCAATCTAAGTTCCCTAGAAACTTTCTTTAAATATCTCCTCTTTCTTATTTTCTACAAGCAAACAGATAATTGTCATTTTCTTAAAGGCCACAAAATAGCTCTAACATTTCTCTTTGTTCAGTAACAGTGGAGCAGTTGGTCAACAAACACTCACTAGGTATGTACATGTACTTGCCACTGTCAAAGTTTAGATGCTCATTATCTTTTGCCTGGACTATTAAATAGCATCCCACTAAGGAGGCTTACCAGAATCTCTCCTGTCATCATCTTTAGATTCTCATTTATTCTATAAAATATTTTCAGAAGTAATTTTTCCAAATTTTTGGAAAACATAAGCTTGATTCTATAATTTTCCTACATGTTATGTTTCTGATTCTAAGTTACCAAAGAAAAAGTCAAACTCCTTAGTACATGAAACATATCCTTTTACAATTTGCTTTCCTAAACTTTTGCTACCTTCCTTCATGTTCATATGTTTTATAGACACATAGTAACATTTCCCATGTACATTGTAGGTTTCTCATTTTTAAATTTTTTTGCCTATGTTAGCTCTTCTTCCTGGAAAAATCTCTTTTTCCTCTTCCAGATGACTCAATACTACTCATCAAACAAACGTATGTTCATATTTTCCACTTTTAAGAAGACTTTCCTAGACTGTCTTCTCACAGGAACAATAAATTACTTCTTTCTGAACAACTCATAGTTTTTAGTACAAACCATTTGTGGTCAGTATATAACAAGATTATTCAAAATCGTATAGATTAAGATCTTTTTGATGGAAAGGACTATAGCTTACTGTCTTGTAAAACCAACAATTATTACTGGGCTTGACAATTGTAAATCAATAAAAATTTGTTAGAATTTTTTAAATAAAATTAGTCAATTTTTGAATTTGTGGTTTTGAAATCCAAGACATCTTCTCTTCTGTGAACTGTATTAGAAAACCACTAACATCTGCTTTTTTTGTGTGTTTTAACTTTTAAGTAAAGTGATCTTTATTTTGATTCATTTTTTAGTTCATGAAATTAACTCAAAATGGATCACAGATCTAAATGTAAAGTGCAGAACTATAAACTCCTAGAATACAACATTAGAGAAAATCTAGATGACCTTGGACATGGGGGTGACTCTTTGGACAGAACACCAAAAGCACAATCTATGAAAGAAATAATTGATAAGCTGGACTTCATTAAAATTAAAAACTGCTGCTCTGTGAAATATAATGTCAAGAGAATGAGAAGACAAGCCACAGACTGGGAGAAAACATTTGCAAAAGACACATTTAGTAAAGGATTATTATCCTAAATATACAAAACACTCTTAAAACTCAACAATAAGAAAAAAAGTTGATTAAAAAATAGGCCAAAGACCTTAAAAGACACCTCAGCAAAGAAGATACACAGATGGCATGAGAGCATATGAAAAGATGCTCCACATCGTATGTCATCAGAGAAATGCAAATTAAAGCAATGAGATACCACTATACTCCTATTAGAATGGCCAAAACCTGGAACACTGACAGCACAAATGCTGATGAGGAAGTGGGGCAACAGGAACTCTCATTTATTGCTGGTGGGAGTGAAAATAGTCAGCCACGTTGGAAGACAGTTTGGTGGCTTCTTGCAAAACGTATTCACAATACATGAGTCAGCAATCACACTCAATGGTATTTATCCAAAGAAGTTGGAAACATGTCTATACAAAAACCCACACATAGATGTTTGTAGTAGCTTTATTTATAATTGCCAAAACTTGGAAGCAACCAAGATGTTCTTCGGTAGGTAAATAAATAAACTGTGATAAATCCAAATGATGGAATATTATTCAGCACTAAAAAATACATGAGCTACCAACCCATGAAAAGACATGGAAGGACCTTCAATATATATTATTAAGTGAAAAATATACCTTACAATTGTATTGTGCTTTATAGTGTTAAGAGCTTCCATATATCTTATAAGTGGTAAAGGACTCTTGAAAAGACCATAAAACAAACAAATAAATACAAGTAAAAATACATTACTCAATTTTCAGAGAGATAGTAGAAGTCATACGTTTTATTTCTTTTCTGAAATAAGTACTACATATAGAGTCTTAGAGCTGGGGAGGCACATCTAATACTAAGTGGTTCTGTGTTCAAATGTAGTCATTTTAAAACTCATCATTGGGGCTGGCCCCGTGGCCAAGTGGTTAAGTTTGCACGCTCCGCTGCAGGCGGCCCAGTGTTTCGACCGTTGGAATCCTGGGCGCGGACATGGCACTGCTCATCAGGCCACGCTGAGGCAGCATCCCACATGCCACAATGAGAAGGACCCACAACTAAGAATATACAACTATGTACTGGGGGGCTTTGGGGAGAAAAAGGAAAAAAAACCCTCATCATTATAAGTGTCTTACATTGGGTTCCCCAAAAGCAGATCCTGAGGAAAAGAGTCCTGTGCAAATGATTTATTAAGCAAATGCTCCCAGGAAAATCCAGTGAAGGAATGGAGGAAGGAAGACAGAGATAGAGAAAAAGTCATGGAAGAAGACATGAGTGTAATTTCAGGAAAAATCTCACAGAGTGTAGCTTCAGCCTGATACATCAGGGAGACTAGCCTGTAAATTATGCCTCGTAGGCTGTCTCCACCAAAGGCCAATAAACTGGGTTTTCATATTACTCTACCCATCAGTTCTTAGCTCGGGGCTGCTAGAATTGTGCCTGCGGGGTGATGGACTGTGTCTTCCAGGCAATTCTGGCTCTCTTTGGGCTCTAAGAGATCAAAGCCAGTTCTCTAAAGAGTTGCAGCTGCAGGCTATTGGAGGCAAAAGTAAAAGAACACCAAACCTAGAGGAATTGAATATAGGAATGCTACAATGGATCTGAAAGGATCTGGGTGGAAGAACCAAAGTGTCCATTACAGCGAGGCTCACAGAACAGTGCCATCAGCATTTATGGATAGGAATGTCAGACACTGAGAGAAAAGTGACTTCTAGATAGTAAAGTGTGTCTTTTGAGTCCTCTGTTTTTTTCATGCTGCATAAAAGTATACCTCTTAGTTATTTGACCAGGTGACTTATGCCCGTATGTAGGGACAAACAGATGTGCCTACTAATTAAGCCCACAAAATCAAAATCTCTCTACATCTCTACTCTGCTGGCTTTTAGAAACTTAGGTACCAGATCTACATCTACAGTTCTGAATTCTCTGGGCTGAGAACTTGGTTTCAGAGACCACTCAGGATTTCCCTGGGTCTGTGGACGGTCTCTGGCTTCAATCCTTTTTCTTCTTCAGAACTCCTGATTTTCACATGGTGTCCTAACTCCCATAGTTTCATGCTTCTTCTTCTTCTTTTGTTTTGAGGAAGATTGGCCCAGAGCTAACATCTGTGCCCATCTTCCTCCACTCTGTATGTGGGATGCCTGCTACAGAATGGCTTGATAAGTGGTGCGCAGGTCTGCACCCGGGATCTGAACTGGTGAAGCCTGGGCCACTAAAATGGAGCACATGAACTTAACTGCTATGCCACCAGGCCAGCCCAAGTAGTTTTATGCTTCTTGATCATGTATATCACAATATTTCAAACATAGAGAAGATGCCAAGTTGATGAAGTTTTAATATCTTACAAATTATAAATTTAAGTAGCATAATTTGTTACTAAGATTTATGTACACTTCATTCAGAAGTAGAATAATTGCTTTATTTCCAAGATAAATCATGTCTTTCTTAAGTTTGGCACTGTATGAATATGTTTGAATACTACCCCTACCCTCACAAACCTCATGTAAAAACTTGTACAGTCTTAAAATGGTGACCTTTGACACAGTGTTTCCTGATTATATATATCTTTCCTCATCCCTGCCTCTAGCAACCTCCAATTTTAATATTTGCTATTTGCTCTAGGTAGACGTTAAATTTATTGTTTCACAGTGTCTCTGATATAGTTAGGCTATGCGGTTTTATTTGTATCTTTATTTCACAAACCTTCTTGAGTTCTGCTACCACTCATTCGTTTGGATGCCATTGTCCCCCTGGAGAACGAAGCAGGAGTGATTTACAGGGTGACTGAAGGCCCAGGCCGTGGCCCTTCTTCACAGTTTTCCTGTGCCTGCTATGTGTGTACATATAGAGCACACTGACACTTTTTACAAGGTTAGGCATTTGTTTATTAACACCCTGTTTAGAATCTCTCAGTCATGGTTCTGCAGCAAGACTGAATTAATTAGATTTTTCTTTTTACTTTAGCAAAGAAAAATGATATTGAAATTGCTACTGCTTTTTAATGTGCTTTAAATTGTTCCCTGTTTGTATGGGAAGGGGGAACAAAGATGAGTAAGCTAATTGTCATGCAGCTAGATTTGGTTCTTGTTGCTTTTGCAAACCTAATAATTCATCGTACTTTGGTGTTTTACTTACCTTTGAAAAATAAAGTCCTCTAACATCGGATATTTGTGAAATATTGTTGCTGTTTCCGAAGTGGGATTTTAATTTATAAGCATTAATTATTTAAGAAATCAATGGAAATACAAAGTTATTTGATAGCATCTTTATGCACATGACCTTCACATCACTCAGTAAAGATATGGAATATGAAAGAGCAATGTTGGTCTAATTTAAAATAATGTGAATGGAAATAATTGTTCCTTCTACAGACACCTTAAACTCTTTATTTATTTAGGATTAGAAGCATCAATATGAGATTAATACAAAAATTGAAGTGTTACATTCTCACTAGATGTCAAATACAGATTTAACAATTGCTTAAAATGAATATTAAGTTAATAGATTCTTTTAACTTAAAGGAATAAATTAACATTATTAGTTATCATGTGACTTTTCTCCATTATGAAAAAATTAAGACTCCTAACTATATCTTAGTTTATATTAGGCCTGACTACTTAATTTCTCAAAATAAAATATTCAGTCATAGTTATAAGGTAAACAGAAATAGAGTACTTTGTTAGGACATCTTTTTTTTCTTTGTCTTTTAGATATTGAACAAAAAAGAAAAAAAGAGGTTATTAGTAAACCTATCTGTATATTTACCTCCTATAGTATTTTACTCTCTCCTAACCTATTTTGTCTAATTCCTTATAAGTGTTTGTCAAAAAACCTGATTTCTAAAGATATCTCTATCTACTCCAGCAGTAATTTTTAAATTTTGAGAAGAATCACTTTGGAAGCTTATTAAAAATAGAGTTTTACCAAGTCATATTCCCCAAATTCTTACTCAATAGGAACAGTCCCCAAGAACTATACTACTAACAATCACTCCAAATCTTTCCATTGTAGGTGATCCAGAAATGAAACTTAAAGGAACACTACGATAGAGGCTGACAAAAATTCAGAATTCTGAGTACTATCATCTGAAGCTTGGGTCTTTAGCTTTTAGATCCTGTAGAGGCAGCTATGGGAGAAATGGGCTATAAGTAGAGGTGGATCTGTCAGTCTTCAGCCTTTGCCACCTAGCAAGTTCTTCTCCTTCCAAACCATCACAACTTCATGTGGGTGTTTCAAGTTTCCTGTGCTGTAGGCAAGTTTCAGTTCTGATTCCTAACTGTTGTCTTAATTATATCCATCTCCTTCCTCACTCTTTTGTTTATGAATGATCAGTTGGCCTTTAGTAGGTGTGGTGGGCAGAATAATGTTCCTCCAATGATGTTCACATCCCAATCACCTGAACCTGTGAATAGATTATGTTATATGGCAAATGGCATTTGCAGATGTAATTAAGGTTACAGACCTTGGGATGGTAAGATTATCATGGATTATCCCAGTAGGCTCAGACTATCACAGGATTCCTTAAAAACAAAGAATCTTTCCTAACCAGTTTAGAGTAAAGAGACTGAAGAAGGACCAAGTCTGATGGAGAATCGACCTGCCGTTGCTGACCTTGAAAGTCTAAAAAAGGGGCCATGAGCCAAGGAATGTGGGCAGCCTCTAGGAGCTGGGAATGGCCTTCAGTTCTAAGGACAAGGAACTGAGTTCTGTTAACTCAAATGACCAGAGAATGGATTCTTCCCTCCAGCCTCCAGAAAGGACTGCTAACACTTTGATTTCAGTTTAGTGAGACCCCCTGGACTTCTGACCTACAAAATAGTAAGACAATAAATGTGTGTTATTTTAAGCCACTCAATTTGTGGTAATTTGTTACTGCAGCAATAGAAAACTAACAGAAAAGGTAAATAAATCTATTTTTCTTTGAAGTATGTTCATTGTATTTTTTTTGGATAAATTTCCAGACTAATATCTTTTTTTAAATTTGGTTTTACTTGAATCTTTTAGGCTTTCCACCTGGTTATTCCACATATTAGAGCACACCATGGGACAGATAGCTGTCAACTCTTTTTTCTTTTTGAGGAAGATTAGCTCTGAGCTAACATCTGCTGCCAATCCTCCTCTTTTTGCTGAGGAAGACTGGCCCTGAGCTAACATCCGTGCCCATCTTCTTCTACTTTATATGTGGAACGCCTACCACAGCATGGCTTGACAAGCAACGCCATGTCCGCACCCGCGATCCAAACCGGCGAACTCTGGGTCGCTGAAGCAGAAAGTGCACGCTTAACCGCTGCGCCACCGGGCCGGCCCTGGCTATCAACTCTTATATGCAAGTTATTCAGCAAAGATTCCAGGCACTAAACTGGAAGCTAACAACGACTTCCTGTGAAGCATTTTTAGCAGTTTACTAAGTTTGTTGATGATTGTTTTGGGTGCAAGACTTACAATTCTGCCTGCCATATAAATGAACCATGATGACCGCTTTCACAGCTCCCATCGTCTTCCTCCTTGGCATACTAACCCAGCTTCAGTGTGTTAGCTCTTGACTTCATATATTTAAGGCCTTGACTAGTGCTCCTATTTTCAAGTTCTCTTTGCACACATTATTTCTTCATGTATTCCTTTGGCTCTTCAGGGAAGTCTTCTTATTTTTTGCTGTAAGTTTTTCCCAATAGAAAGCTCAGATGGTTAATAGTCTTCCTTGCACTGTTGCTTAAATATGTGACCATAAATCTTGGTTGCAACTTTTATTTCAGGTTTTAGAGCTCGGCATCATTAAGAAGTTGTTTTTCTTAGGAATAACTAAGTCTTCATTTGTAAGATGTTGCTGCTATGAATGCTCTCAGGGGACAGATATAGTATAGATGGTCGGGAGGCATTGTTTGTCCTCCCTTATCAAAACCACAGGAAGGTCTATTTTTCACGTTTTTATGATTATTTTCAAAAACAGGTGACTTAATCTTCCTATCTTCAGTTAAAAAAACCAAAAAAGCAAAAACAACTCAGTGGCTAACAACAGCACATCAGACAGAGGTTGCCTGTGCCTATGTGTCTATATTCCATGTGTCTTTTTCATACCTCAGCCCAGACTGAAGAGTCTACCTTTATTTAGGATGAGATGTTTTTGTGATGGAACTGTGCAAAGACTGTTAACTTCTGAAGCTAACTCCATGTTATCCACATTTTATCGGCCAAATCAAGTCACATGACAAAGCATAATATCAATCAGGTGGGAAAGATTCTTCTCACAGAAGACATCGGCTATTACATGGCAAGGGGTTGAGATGTCACAGAGAAGAGAATACATAATTGGTCCTGTAATGAAAGCTGGCATACTATATCTGTAGTACATTTAATATATTTCTACACAATGCCCCATTTATCCCTCTCATTTATGAGTAAGGAATTAAATACCTCTCACTTCTGGAATCAAAGTGTGGTAACTCAGTTTATTATTTTCTCAGATATGGCATAAGCAAATACTTCTCATCCAATTTTGTCAAATTCTTTAAAATCTACAGGGTAACAGTTACAAACATGAAATAAGATGTTATATCGGTCAATGTTATTCTTAGCTATCATTAAAATTATTTAGATTTATTGTGTATCCACCATCTAGATTTCCCTGAATTTGATGGTACCAAAATTCAAATTCCCTGTTTCCTGGGTAGAAGTGGGGAAGGGACAGAGAGGAATTTATACTCTCCCTATCTTCATTTTATAGAGGAAGGAAAATGAACAACAGAGCAGGAGATTAATATACACACAAACGCTTGGGAAAGCAGAAAACTATCTCTTTCTTATTTTGAGTTAAGTAGATATGAGAAGCTTGGGGTGAAAATAAGTCACTGAGCTCTGAAAGTCTAAAATTTATGCTGAAGGCCAGTTCATTTGCCCTTTGAGATCCTTGCTTTGTTACATACATCAAAAATTTATAGTTTTACCTAATAAAGATATTTTTCCAATCTCATTTTCCCTTATGGGAACTATAAGGATGAGTGCTTATGCTCTGAAAATACCCTTCACGTGTAGCCCAAACAGAATTCTATTTACTATCCCGCAAATATATACAAATTGCTGGTACACTACACAGCCAAGAAATATTTAACACCTTTTTTATTTCATAAGTATATACTCTATGAATTAATATAACATTAATAACATCAATTTGCATATAATGAAAATTATATAGAGTAGACAAAAAATAAATTATTTAAAATTTCATAGCATATTATTTGCTCATTTGCTTGCTTTTTGTTTGTTCAATTTTTAATCTTCTGTAACTCTCCATGGGAGAATTAGTATTCCATTGGTTAGGTATATGATTGCCTTAGTATATACTATGAAAAAAGAGGTAAAGCAAGAAGACAATACATTTTCTAAATTTGATGAGAGCTTTCTTTTTAACCTAATAAACTTAATATTGCATTAAATAGTTTCAATTACTTTCCTTACTTTAAAAATAAGAAGAGGGAAATTAAAGAGAAGAAGAAACTGAAGTGAATATATTGTATTTAAATTCAGATCTCACTGAGATAAATGCTGTAAAGGCCATGCTTATTTTTTGTATTTTTAGGATAATTCACAGTCAATTTTGAATTACATTCAAGCGGTGATATATTTGGAAGGGAGAAAGGAAGGAGGAGGGAAGAAAGCAAACGAAGAAAATGGGGTTTTGCTCAATAAATACTTGTTAATGGGGAGAGGGAGAGAAGAAGAAAAGGATGGGGCAGAAGGGGGACAGGGGAGCAGGAGGAGGAGGGGGAAGGAGGGGGGGTTTGGGGCAGGGTTGGGAAGGGAGGAGAAGGGGGCGGCATGCGGGCTCAGCCAGGGCAGCCTGCTGTCCCCACAGCCCAACCTTCCCAGCCAATGGACAAAGTCCTGCGGGCAGGTGGCAGCGTGAGTTACTGAGGGGCGGACGGGTCCCCCTGAGCTGGGAGACCAGGCGAGGGCCTCAGAAGAAAGGTGGTCCAGTGGGCAGGGAAGGAAGTGGATGGGGGTGTCACATCAGGAAGGCAGCAGCTTGACCAGATCAGAGGTCAGGCCAGACAGAGCAGGTTTCCAGCGAGGTTCCGGAGAAACAGGTCCTCGTGGCTAAAGCCCAGGACCACTTGGCCCCGCCTGGGCCCGGCCCTCGGCACCGCAGGGCCCTCCAGAGTCCGGCCGCCTCCTCGCCGGCCGTGTCCGGTGGGTCCAGAGTCCTGGCCTCCAGGACCGTCTCCTGCTAGGGCTTATGCTTGAAGCGGGATGCGCTGCGTGCTCTGGGGCAGCCTCGGGCCGTCCACGACCTTCTGAAACGCTTCCGCCCGCGCTGTGAGCCCCTCTCCCGGGACCGGTGAAGACCGCAGGCGGCCAGGGGTCTCTGAAGCACTGAGCCTCTGAGCGTGCAGCTGAACCCGCGCTCCCAGAAACCTCCGTCGGCTTTGGCCGCATTTTCTCGTGTAGGGGGCCTCCAGGTAGTTCCCCGCGAGTTTCGCGCCAGCTCTGCGTCCTGGCTCCAGGGCACGCCGCCTGCAGGGTGTGTCGCCGGTGGTGCGAAGAGCCTGGAACCCGTGCACCATCCGCTTCCAGTCCTCCTGGGGGACGAACATGTTGGGGGTGCTGCTGTCCTTCAGGTAGGTGACCTGCAGGCCTTGGGCGATGGCATATCTTGGCCGTCTTTCTTTTTTTTTTTTTGAGTTCCACTGGGCTTTTATTGAGATAAATGAACAAAAATCAAGATTTTACCAACCATCTTTCCTGAACCTTATAAACTCAGCAGAGAATCTGGTCCATATTCGTGTTCATACAACATAACTCATCCTAACAAATATAGAGCCCCACTGGAACAATGACAACAAGAAAAAAGAAACAAAAAACCTATGGGGAGCTTTGTGTGTGTGTTTGTGTGTGTGGTTTTTTTTCTTCGCCACAAGGAAAAAATGTTGAAGAGAACTCTGAAATGTTAAAGCTTAAGTAAGGATGATATTGTTCAGGAATGCTTGTTTACTTCGGATATTTCTCTCTTCTTTCATCAACTAAAAATTTAATGAGTAGTTGACCTTGTGTTTTCTTTTTTTTTCTTTTTTTTTGAGGAAGATTAGCCCTGAGCTAACTGCTGCCAATCTTCCTCTTTTTGCTGAGAAAGACTGGCCCTGAGCTAACATCCGTGCCCATCTTTCTCTACTTTATATGTGGGATGCCTGCGACAGCATGGCTTGCCAAGTGGTGCCATGTCTGCACCAGGGATCCCAACCAGCAAAGCCTGGGCTGCCAAAGCAGAACGTGAGCACTTAACCGCTGTGCCACCAGGCAGGCCCCAAGACTGTATGTTTTAATGATGTTTATCAGTTTCAAATGTTGTACAGAAGTGAATGAAATGAGGTATCTTTGGAAATTAAATGAGGGCGAAGTGATTTTAGATATTGATGAAGCAAGTTATCATGAGTTGTTAATTTTTGAAGCTAGGTGATTGGTGCATATGAGTTTATTATACATTTTTGTATGTTTGAAATTCTGCATAATAATTTTTTAAGTTGTACAGAGTTTACCTGTTAGCTTTACTCTGGACAAAAAATCCAAAATTTGTAAGTTAAAAGAACCACCACTTATTATTGTTCATGACTCTGAAGTCAGATGGGTAGTTCTGCTGATTTTTTGTGAAAAATAATTAAAAGATTTTCTGCCAACCCAGAAATTCCTCTACACAAAATACAGGAAAGAAACAAAACTGTTTTGTTATTGAATAAGCATTAGACCAGACTGAGATGCGCATCACAGGCAGTTGACTAAAAAGATTGAAAGACAAAAAGAAATCTCCCTGTTTTATAAAGCCAGGTAGATACAACCAATTACATACATGTTCTCAGGGTTAACTGTAACTAGTCCTCAAGTTAGAGGACTCATGGCGTGTTGTAAATTTACCTGGTAATTAGAGTGGCTGTCTCTGTTAGCTAATTGCCTTTATCCAAAGGAAAAAATAAACTTCTCATATTTTGATGACAATGATAGGAGATCGTTTTCACAATTTAGAATTAGGAGAAGTTTAGCTGGTTAATCTCCCTCCATCCCTTCTCTTATTGGAGTTGAGGAGATAGGAACACTCTCTTCCTTAACGATTGTATTTCAAAGAGATGGCTTGTAGCTCCTTAAAAGCATACCTGGTGGTAAAACTGGCAATAGGCTTATTTAGTATTTAAAAAGATTTATGCACATCTCAAAGGGCAGAGAAAGAATTTATAATTAAACGTTTTCTAAAGGAAATAATATAAGAAAAGGAGAGGTGGAGCTCTTTCTTTTTTTCCCCCAGGGAAAATTTTAAATTTTTTTCTTACTTTTGATTTGTATTTATTCTTACCACATTGGAGACAAGTTCATCTGATCTTGGCCGGGCTGGCTCATGAGCCTGCACTAACCTGGCAGCTATCTGGGGAGCTGACTTCTCTTGAGAGTCTTCATTCATATGGCTAGTGATTGGCTTCCTAAGGGCTGGTGACCAGGGATGGCACACGTTACTCATTATCTGGCAGTGGAGCCCAGGCTTGTTCACATGGCAGGTGCAGGCTTCCAAGAGTGAGCAGGAGAATGCAAGTTTCCTTGAGGGTTAGGTTGAGAACCAGCACAAAACATTTCTCCCACATTCTGTTGGTCCAAGTAAGTTACAAGGCTAGTCTAGATTTAAGGGATGGGGAAATAATTTCCATCTCTTGATGGAAAGAGCTTCCTTCGAAGTCACATTCCAAGGGGGGCATGGATGTTAGAAAGGGGAAAATTGCCATTCTTTTGCAGACTGCATAACACATAGAGAATATACAGTTTTCAAAGAAGTTTCAATGTGGTAGAGAGAGTTCTCGAGGTTATTTTATGTGGTTCTCGGAATTCTCAGCCTGGCTTGCAGTGAGATTGAGACTCCGTGCCTAGTTTTTTGTTAAACTGATTCCTGAGTTGTTTATTCTTTTGATGCTATTATAAATGAATTGTTTTCTTAATTTTACTTTTGGATCATTCATTTTTGTTTATGGAAATACCATTGATTTTCATATATTGGTCTTGTATCCTGCATACTTTATAAATTCTCTTATTCATTCTAGTAGCTTTCTTATAGATTCCGTCGAGTTTTCTGTATGGACAGAAAGCAGTCAGCAAATAGAGAACTTCAGGAAAAGCTTTCACTCTTTCACTAACATTAAACATGATGTTAAATGTGGGTTTTTTGGTAGATATCTTTTATCAGGTTTAGGAAGTTCCCTTTTATTTATTTACTTTTGATTTTTTTTACCATGATAGACTATTAGAATATCAGATTTTTTTCCTGCATCTGTTGAGATGATCATGTGTCCTTTATTCTGTTAAAATGTATTAAATCTATTTAGATGATCTATTTCTGAGTCAGTTTCAGTCATTTGTGTCTTTCTAGGAATTTATTCAGTTATTTAATTATCTAATTTATTGGCATACGATGGTTCATAATATTCCTTTATAATTCGTTTTATTTCTGTACAGTCAGTATTAATGTCCTCACTTAAATTTCTGATTTTAGTAATTTAAGACTTCTTTTTTTCTTGTTCAATTTAGTGAAAAGTTTGCAGATTTTGTTGGTCCTTTCAAAGAAGCAGTTGGGTTTCATTAATTTTCTTTGTTGTTTTTCTATTGTCCATTTCATCTTTTACTATTATAATCTTTATTATTTCCATCTTTCTGCTTGATTGTTCTCTTTTTCCCCAGTGTTTTAAGGGGCAAAGAGAAGTTACCGATTGGACATCTTTCCACTTTTTTGATATTGGCATTTATAGCTATAAATAGCCCTCTGAGCACTGATTTAGCTGCATCCATAAGTTTTGCTATATTATGTCTTCATTTTCATTTATCTCAAAGTATTTTATAATTTCTCTGTGATTTCTTCTTTGACCCATTGGTATTGTTTAATTTCCATATATTTGAGAGTTTGCCAAATTTCTTTCTGCTATTGATTTCTAATTTCATCCCATTGTGTTTAGAGAAATTCTTTAAATTTATTGAGATTCGTTTCTGGCCTAGAGTATTGTCTAGCATAGAGAGTACTCCATATGCATTTGAGATGAATGTATATTCAGCTGTTTGGGGCATTGTGTTCTGTAGATGTCTGTTAGGTCTTATTGATTTATAGTGTTGTTCAAATTTTCCATTTCCATACTGACCTTCTGCCTAGTTGTTCTATCCATTATTAAAAGTGAGACATTGAGGTTTCCAAGTACTATAACTGATTTATCTATTTTGCTCTTTATTTCTCTCCTTTATTTTCATCAATTTTGAAGTGCGTATATGCTTATAATTTTTATATCTTCCTGATGGATTGACATTTCGTTATTATAAAATGGTGTTCATCATCTTTAGGAACATTTTTAGTTTTAGAGTCTATTTTGAGTGACATTAGTATAGACACTTAAGCTTTCTAATTATTGCTGTTTGTATGATCTTTTTTTTATCCTTTTACTTTTGATTTATTTGTATTTTTTCATCTGAAGTATGTATCCTTTAGACAGAATATAGTTATGGTTTTTTTTCTCTCTTTTTTTTTTTTTTAAGATTTTACTTTTCCTTTTTCTCCCCAAAGCCCCCTGGCACATAGTTGTATACTTTTAGTTGTGGGTCCTTCTGGTTGTGGCATGTGGGATGCTGCCTTAGCATGGCTTGATGAGTGGTGACATGTCCTCTCCCGGGATCTGAACTGGCAAAACCCTGGGCCACCGAAGCGGAGCGTGCAAACTTAACCACCTGGCCCTGGGGCTGGGCCCTCTTTTGTTTTTTTTATCTAGTCCAACAATCTGTTTTTTTGATCAAATTGCTTAACCCATTCACATTTAATTTTATTGTTGAAATAGTTGGATTTATGCTTGTCATTTTGTTTTTTTTTTAATTTGTCTTATATCTTATTTGTTCCTCTAGGCCTCCTTGAATGCTTTCTTTTGCATTAAATGAGTGCTTTGTAATGTAACATTTTAATTCCTTTAATAGCTTTTTCAGTTATATCTTTACTGGTTGCTCTAGGGCTTGCCACATATATCTTAATTTATCAGAATCTACTTCAGATTTATACTAACTTAGTTCTAGGGATTTCTAGCGATGTTACTCTTACATAGCTCTATTTTCCCTCCTTTTGTACTATTATTGTTATACATAATACATCTGTATATTTTACAAACTATCAGTACTTTGTTTTAGGTATTCGTTTTTTAAAATTTTATGTCTTTTAAAAAAACTGAGAGAAGAAAGGAGAACAAGTATATATTTATAGTGTTTTTTTATATTAAACTTATTATTTTCCATTTCTGTATCCATTTCTTCCTGAGGATTTAGTTACCATATGGTGTCATTTCCTTACTCCAAAACAGCTTTATTTTCGCCCACTTCCTTTAAGCTGTTAGTACTAAATATATTACATTTTTGTGTGTTATAGGCCCAACAATACAATAATCTATAATTACATAATTATCTTTACTGGTCGTCTTTGTTTTTTCATGTGGATTTGAATTTCTGTCTGGGTCTGTGTGCTTTCTGCCTAGAGAACTTTTCGTATTTTTGGAAGATGGTTCAGCTAGCAATGAATTCTCTTAGTTTTTGCTTTTGGAAATGTCTTTATTTCACTTTCGTTTTTGAAACATACTTTTTCTAGATACAGCATTCTGTGTGACAGCTTTTTTGGGGAGGTGATGTGGCATTGATGATTTTACCCACTGCTTTCTGGACTCTATTGTTCCTGAAGAGAGGTCAGCTGTTAATCTTATTGGGGGGGGTTGCATTGTAAGTGATAAGTTGTTTCATCTTACTGCTTTCAAGATTATCTCTTTGTTTTTGCTTATCAGCATTTTTATTATGATGCACCTGGGTGTGCATCTCTTTGCATTTATTCTACTGGGAGTTCTTCAAACCTGTGACATGTGTAATTTAATCTTTTTCATCAAATTTGGAAAGAATTCAGCTATCATTTTCTTCAAATATTTTTCCTGTTTCTTTTTGTCTCTGTTGTTCTGGCACCACTACTGCAATTATGTTGATGTGTGCCAGCCATTTCCCACATTTTCCTGAAGCTGTGTTCATTTTTCTTCATTCCTTCTTTTCCTTGTTCTTCAATGTGTAATCTTTACCAATTTATCTTCAAGTTCACAAGTTCTTTTTTCTGCCAGTTCAGATCTCCAGTAGAGCATCTCTAGTGAATTGTTCATTTCAGTTTTTGTATGTTTCACCTCCAGAATTTCCATTTTGTTTCTTTTTAAAATTGCCATATCTTTATTGTTATTTATTTTTGATTAAACAGTATCATCATACCTTTCTTTAATTCTTTAAAGATAATTTTCTCTATATTTTGACCATATTTATAATCTCTGCTTTGCAGTTTTTGTCTGTTAAGCCCAACATTTGGGCTTCCCTCAAAAGCAGACAATACTGTCTGCTCTTTTTGCCCTGTGGATGAGTTACATTTTCTTGTTTCTCTGGACATGTCATACATTTTCGTTGAAAAGTGGACACTAAGGGATTTTAACAACTGGTGATATTGGTACCCTTCACCACACCCCTAGGTCTTTTTGTTGCTGTTGTGAGATAGTATATTGTAGCAACTTGGACGTTTAATCCTGCCTCATATCTTTGTGGTGGGGTTATTATTGGTATTTTGCTTCTTTATTTGTTTAGTTACTTGGCGGGACTAGGTCTAATCTGGGGCTATTTGCCTGGCTGTAACGGGGATGGCATAGGAGAAGGCAGCCTCTCTTCTCTCACTTGCCCTTTCTTGAAATCTCACTTTTGCAACATGGGACTGAGTAGGATGAGACATGCTGCTGATCTGCTTCACCTACAGTGAAACTGTATTCCTAGATTGGGAGCCGGGGGAAGAGGGAACCCCACTTTTGTGACAGAATCCACTCAGAGTACAGCTTCTGTCCTAGTGGTTTGGGGTGGGGGTGGGAATGGCTTATGGCTCTAATGCTGTAGACTCATAATATTCTTACTAAGATTTATTAGGTTTTCTTGACTGAAATTTTATCCATTTCCTATATGTCATCAAGACACTTTACAGAAATTTCAATGGTTGTTTTATTATAATGTTCACCAGTAAATGATTGTTTAGCTGGGATGAGTGTCTGCCAAGCTCCTATTACTGCCATTCTGGAAGTCCCACTACCTCCCTTTTCTTACGTAAAAAAAAAAGCACATATAAAACTCAAAGGCATCTATACTATGACTTTACTTTTCTTTCCTTACTATTCTAAAATAAGTTTGTTGACTGCTATTTAAATACTTTTCTTAAGTTTTATTAGTTGCTACACTGCCCTAGCTATTTTAGTTTGGTAGGTAGTCTCTTGAAAATTAATATTGTAATATAGGAAATATTACTTATTAGTACAGTAGATTGTTTAATCCACACAGTATTCATATGAGTTTCAAAAAATTTTATTAGATTCAATAGCTTTTGGTCTTTAGCTTGGTTTTCAAAATAAGACTTTTTTTGTATTTTGGGGGCCTTCTTTTATTATAAAAAGGAATGGAAAGAAGAATACATATATTAAACCTGCTTGTTAAAATATTTACACTCTCACTTTCGGTATGTGTCCATTTAATAGAAAATTCAATAGATAAAAATAGAGTGTTTATCACAACAACATATGCTAATCTTTTCTAGATATGAATGTGATATGGGAAAGAAGAGGTTTTTTTTAACCTCTTTAAAAGTATTTATGTTTCAATCTGTTTGAAATTAAGAAGTAAGCCTCTCTAAGGCTACCGTCAGGGATTTCTAACCTCTTGGGATGTGAATGACAATTTTGAGGCCAAAGGAATTACATAACTTTCCTAAAGGAAAAATAAAAATTGTAATTAATTAAAATGGCTAAATACTTTGATAACTTCAAAAAGAATTTCAATTAAAATGATAAATTAACAAGATTTTTGAGCAATATTAATTTAGAATTAAGTGTAATTACTGATGTATAGAAACAGAAAGTTTGCCTTGGGTGATGTTTGAACATAGACTACGTACTTGTTACAGACATATGGTTTGACAAATTAGACTATCAGAAGTAGAATTTTAAGAACCTTCAACTACTAGATAAGATGATGTCCTCAATGATCACTTCTTTAACTTGAAAATTCAGAGATATCAGTGCTCTAATAAAATAGATACTTATTTCTTACTCATGTAAAGGCCAAAACATAAGCTGATGTTCTTATATATGGTTTCCCTCCATGTGGTTGTTTTAGTTATTGTTTTTTCTTTTTCACCCTGTACTTGAGGAGAAAAGCATAGAGAATCACATTGGGAAAGTTTGATGATCAGGCATAAAGTGACCTGTTTCCTTTCTGGTCACATTCTATTGGAACATAGTCATACCTAAATTCAAAGGAGGCTGGGCTATGAATTCTACTTAGGTGACCTGGAGGGAAAGAAAATAGATTTGGTGAGCAATTATCTAGTCTGCCACAATATACCATCCAGTGGCTTGACTTTCAGAATGAAAATTTTTATCATCCACAATTTAGGATTTGCAATTGACAGGAAGCTGGAAAATAGTTACAGTATTTCATTTCTGTCAATTATATGCTTTGAATGCTTTAATTTAAAACTGTTTTCTAATTTTTGGTAATTAATAAGCAAGGAGTCATAAAAATAGAAATGAGACTGCTGGAAGGTGTATTCCCTCATTTTGCAGATGTGAACAAGAAGTCCCGGAGAGATAAAATGACTTGACCAAATCATAAAGCTAATTAGTGAAAGACAGTAATTTAAAAAATTCCCAACTGATTCATCTCAGTGAAACGATATAAGACAACAAATAGAAAATTACATTGGTCCGAGGAAACATGGATTTTTACACTGGATGTACCATAAACTCAGTGCATGAATCTGGATACATGATATTGATATTGATCCTGCATCTGAAACCTCATCTAGGGACAAGAGATCAGTATTTGTGAGGAATCTCCCAGTCAAAGTTGAAGAACACTTTTTGGACCATGGGGATATTGTGGCGGTAAGGACTGTGACAGACCAAATTATAGGAGTTGGAAAAGGGTTTGGCTATGTGCTCTTTGAGCACACAGATGCTATTCATCTTGCTCTGAAATTAAATAATTCTGAACTGATGGGAAGGAAGTTCAGAGTCATGCATTCTGTTAATAAAGAAAAATTAAAACAAAATCCAAGTCCCAGTTTGAAGAATGTCAGTAAAACCTAAGCAGGGACTTAATTTTGCTTCAAAAAATGTAGAAGGACAAGTTTATTTATTGGAGAAAAAGCTGTTCTCATGAAGAAGAAAGTTAAAGGATGGAAGAAAAGTAGACAAACTAAGAAACAGAAAAAACAGAAGTAGCAATCCAAAGCTTATTTTTTCCCCATTGACTACTGCTAATAAATGTGTGATGACCTCTCCCAGTGCCAAAAAGGTTCTCTTTGAACCTTACCTTCTTTATCAGTAAAATGAAAGATTTGAATGAGAACTTCTAAGTTTCTCTCCAGATCTCTCATTTTATGATTTCTAAATTTAATAGCCCATATCACAAACCCCAAAAATGGAGGCAGGAAGCATTAACATAAAGTAAATGTATTAGTATTCTCAAAAGTTACCTTCTCATTTCACCCAGCTTATCCCCAACTCTTCCTCTATGTTGGAATCCTTTGAAATGTGAAGGTATGTTTAAAACATGCTTCATTTCTCAGTTTGTTCTTCATGTTTGTCACTGTGAATGACCAGGATAACGCTCATTCATTGCTCCTGTGAATTGAGTATATGCACGCTGTTGCTTTATGAAGTTTTTCCCAGAGACGCACATAGTATCAGAAAAGTATCCATTGAGTTAATTTCTCTAAAGTCTGAATTTACAGATGGAAAACATTTATAATATTACATTCTATAGGAAAATGTAGATATATGACTTAACATGGAATAAATGCTAAAATTATAAATAGTCTATTGTGATTTTACTATAAAAGTTGATTCAGTTATGGTATTTTTCTTACACTCTGTTCAACTTTGTATTTAGATCTTTGCATTGACTGGCTCCTGTAGCTTTGAGGAAAATAGCATAGGGGGTTAATAGCTTCTCCTTGATCTCAGGCTTATGCATCAAAGCTTGAAATTTGATTACCCTCATTATTCTTGGCTGGTGTAAATATAAATATGATTAGTAGGAATAAAATATAATCATACTGTTTATAAAAGCAACCAGTGATTTTTCCACTTCAAAAATTTCACCAGTTGACTTCTCTGAGCAAGACATTGCTTATATTTCTTTTAATTCTCTCTATTTTTTTCCACTTACCCATCCTTTAAAATCCATTAGTCGCCTTATCACTTAACTATCCAAACTCCTGTTTTATGCATTTCAAATGTCTCAATATTAAATCAATGCTAAACCAGTAGTGAAATTGCTTGCTCAGTTAGTATTAATTCATTTTGATGAATTGCAAGTTTTACAAACATTTAGTTCCTATATTTTGTTACAGTCTGGTGATACCAAGCTAAATAGTATATAGTTCCTGATGACTCAGTTTAGGATCAAAAAAGAGATATTTAAACAGATAATTGCGCTAAAATATGATGAGTACTATGAAAGAAATATTCACCCCTAATTATGGAAGCATTTGGGATTGCTACTCAGAGAATAGCTTCCCAGGTGGATTATTAGCATCCCTAGGAGAAAATGATCAGACAGAGAAAAAGGAAATTTCTGCAGTCCAGGGAGAGGGATCAAGTAAAGCACAGATACTAGCTCACAGCAAATAATATCTATGGGTGCAAGAAATTTAATAGAAGTAGAATCAACTGGGTGCAGTGGTGTCCTGGAGCTGATCTCTACTGGCGCACAAGAACTAATTGTGAGCATCTTTTCCCAACATCAGCTCCAATCACATCACTTTTGTAGTTTGATATTGACCATGTTGGGAGTACTAACATGATGGAAATTGGCAAATTTCCAATGCTGTCCTTTTGCTTGCTTGCTGTTTCTTTCTTTCTTTCTTTCTTTCTTTCTTTCTTTCTTTCTTTCTTTCTTTCTTTCTTTCTGTCTTTGTCTTTCTTTCTCTCTTTCTTTTTTTCCTGGAAAGTTGGTTGTTAAGCATTTACCAAGACACCACCACTTTGATAGTAAAGTGTCTTCATAAAATTACACACTAGGAGGTATGCAAAAAACATGCAGAACTATGACTCAGCCACTATGGGCATGGTCTGAAAGTCTGTGTTTCTCACAAGTTCCCCACAGGATATTTCTATACTCTAAAGCTTGGGAAACATTGAAAACATATGATGGGAAGCTGTAGGGGATTCTGAGGTGGAAAGATGACTCTGATGATTTGTAGTGGAAATGAAACTGGTCACCAGGAAACCAGTAATGTTGCATGATTCATAAAAAAATTGAGAAGTTTCTCTGCTTTTCTAGGAGTTCTGAAATTGATTGCTTGGAGAAGTGTTGAAAAGAAAAGGAACACCTCAAAATCAGATGCAATGTTGTCATGTGATTCTGGAGAGTTTCAGGGGTTGAAGAGAAATAAGGAAGATAATGCAGAAGGAAGTCACTTTTACTTTTCCCCAGGTCCAGCAAGAGGCTTCCTATAGCCCAAGGAAGGAAGCATTTGTCTTCTCTATTGTAGTATAATGGCAATGAGTGGCTACAGTCGTCAAAGTCTGGAAAGTTTAGAGAAGGAGAATTTAGAAGGGAGGAATGGACGGTCTTCAGATTATGGATGCAGAATGTACCTGATTGAACTACACAATGTATTACTTTGGCAATAGGACAAGACTGTGCTTAAGCCAATCTGGAAAAGAGCTGTCTACACTTTATAAACTGTTAAAATAACTACTTTATCAGTGGAACATGGCATTGTCTCACCACTTAACTTTCACAACTTTATCTTCTTTGAACTATTTAATTTCTTATTATGATCTTGAGTGCTTGGCAGATAGATGTGTATAAAATGACATAATGGACCTTTTATGGGCTGTTCAACTGATGATCTTTGAACCCATATTGCCAAGTATTCTGTGGAAAAATAAGCCATTTTAGTACAATTTTTAAAGCAATCTGCATTTCAAAACCACCCTTATGGTGTATTTATTGGTTCTAGCAAGACATTTTACATTGTTAAACTTTTAAAAACATGATATGTGAATCTGTCAAGTTTAGAAAGGAGCAATTATATTCCATTCAGGTCACTGACCATAAATTTCATGACTGAGTTCTGGTATATTACCTTTCCCGTAGTCATTTTGGTTGTACTCTAGGGGTCTAAAAAGATTCCAATTAAGTAAACTGGTAATGTAACTATACTCCAGATGGACTGGTTTAAACACTAAAGCCATAGATTGAAGAACACTGACACAGATAAAGATTAGGATGTGAAGTACCAGCTTCCACCGTACTTGTCCTTAGAAGTATAAAGTTTCTGAGTGTCTGTAGCAATGAGGTTGGAGACACTATAGTATGGTAGTTATATAAAACTCTTCTCTGGATAATATCCACCACTAGGGGGGAAAATGAGCCAGGATAATATTACCCTAAACTCTCAGTAGCTTATGAACACCCAGGACAAGATTAGAAAAAAATTGTATAAGAACTATAGAGTCTGAGGTTTTATCATACTTGTAAGCTAAAAATTGTCCTGCCACAGGTTCATAGATGCTGGCAGAAGACATAGAGTTTCTGAGTCAGAGACAAAGGACTTTGTTACTCACAGCTCAGTAGGCAGGATGAGCTTCAATTTTTGCCTCGGTTCCCCTTGTGCACTATGATGGACAGACTAAGGTGCCCCTTTCCATGCACAATGATTCCCATCTGCTGGTGTCCATGCTTTTGTGTAATCCCCTCCCCTTGAGTGTGGGAGGGATCTATGACTTTCTTTTAACCAATAGAATATAGTAAATGTGATAGGATAGCCCTTTTATGGTTAGGTTACATTATATGGCAAAGGGGTTAAGATGTCACCCTTATGATTACCTTATGTTAAGTAAGACTCTGTTTTAGAAGATTAGAGCTGGAGACTAATTCAGTTTATGGGCGTGATGAAGTAAACCATTGTATTGGAGAACCCACTTGTCAAGGAAATGTGGGCAGCTTTTAGGAACTGTGGGCAGCCTGCAGTCAACAGCAAGTAAAACCCAGGGTCCTCAGTCATACAATCACAAATTACTGCCAATAACCTGAATGAGCTTGGAAGCAGATTCTTCCTCTGTCAGGTCTCCAGATAACAAGGCACCCTAGCTGGCATCTTGATTGCAGCCTTGTGAGACCCTGAGCAGAGGACCACGCTAAGCTATGCCTGGACCCTTGACCCTTGGAAAGTATGAGATAATCACTGCATTTGCCTTAAGCCACTATATTTGTCATAATTTGTTATGCGGCATAGAAAAAACTGCTGAAAGCTTGTGGGACAATGCAGAAGCAGACCTAGGTGGATGCTGCACACACAATGGGTTCATGTCACAGCTGATGAACCCTGAGATTAGGAAACCCTAATCTCGTGTAAGAGACTTCTAGCAAACTTGCCTAAAATTTCTCCTCAGAAGGACACATTACCTGCATAATCTTGAACAGTAAAGAAATATGCCCTCTGGCCATGAGGAAGACGCTATCTTCATCTTCCAAGTGTATACAAATACCCTTGGAAAAGTAGTCTGGGATAACTGATGTCACAAGATTCACCATAGAGAATTGTTGCCAACAACTCAGAGGTTCTTTCCGTGATCTAGGGGAATTTCCACGCACTTAGCAGTGTATAGTTGTGTGGAAGAGACCACTGTTATGTCTCATCCATACCAAAAGGCCCATTTGGGACAATAAAATGGTAGAGAAATAACCGAGGAAAAAAGAATTTTATAAAATAGTATTTAGTTATCTATAATTTCTCCCTTGATAAACTTGTTACTGTCACTGCTACTGATGTACAGGTAATATTATACTTTGGTGCAGAGCAGCTATGGGAATGTGCCTAAACCTAAAAATATCCATAAAAAGATGAAGGGAGAATTTTATGCTCTAACTCAAATTAAAGAAGATATATATGTAGTATCCCCTTTTCAGTACTCAAAATATTGGTGTTTTAGCATATATAAACATAAGAATTTGAAGATATTACAGAATATTAAAAAAAATTAATAGCTCTATTTCAGTTAAAACACTTTAAAGCTATAAATATTTTTCAGTTGTTCACAAATTTCTAATATTTTTAATACAGAGAATTAGTAGATTATCACATGATGGGTGAACTTAAATTCTGGGGTGCTTGATCATTAGACTAAATAAATGACAGCTTACTGATTTGGTAGTACTAGCTCAAGATGCAGGATTTAAGATCCTGGGAAGGATCTCAAGAGATGATGTGAGCTCTATTGGAATAACTTAAAAGAATGGAAAAAGTGATGGCCAAAGTTAAGTGAGCACTCATGAATGGTGTTACTCAACTTCTACCCTCAGAAGAATTTTTTTTTTTTTAAAAGGAATGATCTAGAGGCTAAGGGAAGTCATCCTATTAAAAAAGTTAAAATCTCTTTCCTAGTTTCTGATCCTGAGACAATTTTAAGAACTCACTTGTTAAAGAGAATGTCAGGTCCTTTGTCAAAAGGATTCTGTAACACCATGGCAAATGTAAAAGGTAATGATTCACTGAGTCTTTTTCCAGCCATTTACTTGAGTAAATTTACAATGGAAAAAGAAGAATGTTTGGGCTGGGCTGGTGGCGTAGTGGTTAAGTTCACACTTTCTTTGGCCCAGGATTCACAGGTTCCAATCCTGCGTGCAGATCTAGCGCCACTCATCAAGCCACGCTGTGGCAGCATCCCACATAAAATGGAGGAAGATTGGCACAGATATTAGGTCAGCGACAGTCTTCTTCAGGCAAAAGGAGGAGGATTCGCAACAGATGTTAGCTCAGGGCCAATCTTCCTCACACACACACACAAAAGAAAATAAAAAGAACATTCAAACAATTTGGGGACTATTGGGCACTGGTATCCAAAGACTTAAGGCATTGCCACGTCTCCTTTTTGTGAGTGTAGCAATTAATAAGTAGAGCTCTGGGTAATATGCAGCTCACAGTAAATCCACAGACCCACTATAATCTAATGTAAAGTTATTATAGACTTACTTGATTCTTAATGTAATCTCCATTGGGTACTTGGCCTATGAGGTAAGAACTATATCAGTGGGAAACACCAAATGGAAGCTCCTGAAACTGCAATCTCCATCATGGACAAGATATTATTAACAAGTGTCACATCCTGGGAGAAGATGAAAAAAATTAGTACCACCTTTAAAGATTTGGGCTTGGTCCCTTTCACATCTCCATTTAATTCACCAATATTTCCATCGCTAAACTAGATGGATCCTGGAAGATGACAGTACACTACCAAAAATTCAATGAGTGATAGCCTCCAATGCAATTGCAATTTCTAGACATGATGTTTGTGCTAGAGCTGAGTAACATGGCATCAGTACATGAAGCAGTCATTGATTTAGTAAATCTATTTTCTATCCATGTTGAAAAGAGGTTTAGAAACAGTTTGCATTCATGTGTAGTTGACAATAGTATATATTTACAGTTTTCCCCACGTCTATGTTAACTCTTGTGCCCATTAATAGTACAGTTCCAAAAGATTTGGACCATCTGGATGTCTGGCAGAATATCACATTGATCCATTGAATAGGTGACTTGTTAAAAGTGCTGCATACATAAGAAGTGGCTAGCAAATTGAAAGCCCTGGCAAGATGCACGTATTCTAAGGGTGGGAGATAAACTCTATGAAGTTTCAAGGACTTACTACAGTAAGACTTACTTACAGTAAGATAGACTTACAGTAGAATTTCTAGCGTTCACTGGCCAGAGGTTTTCCAGGATATCCCATCCATGGTAAAAGTGTCTTGCATCTCTTTGTAAGCAACCCTGCAACTTGGAACCGACAACCTGACATTTTCTATGTATCTGGTATATTAATGAAGTTTATGACAAGTGCCTGTGAGAGAATCACAAAGTCAACCCCCGGGGTTCTAAATGAAGGTCATTTCATCTGCAATAGAGAATTATGCATCTATTGAAAACAACTCTAGTGAGCCCAGAAAAAGGAGTGCCTGGCCACAGAACAAGTGATATATGTCTGGAACTGTTTATAATATGTTGGGTTCTGGAAGAACCACTAAGTCATATAGTTGGTCAAGCTCAGCAACAATGCAGTGTCAGTGGGAAGTGGTATAAACAGAATTCAGCACACAAACAAGGTTCATGAACAGGTAGCCCACAACCCATGCCATCAACTTATGCATCATTAGCCCTCCCTCAGCTCACACTGGATCTATGTCTGTAGAACTTTACATTCAGGTGTTGAAGTAGGAAAAATCCTGAGTTTGGTTTCTGGGTAGGTCAGCTCAGAATGTGGATATAAGCTGAAAATGCATAGCAGCTACACTAGAGCCTCACTCATGGGTGGCCTTGAAAAACTTTGCAAAGGAAATTCTCCCAGTGGGCAGACTTTCAGGTAGTACACCTGTTCATCCACTTTGTTTAGAAGTAGAGGTTAGAATATATACTGGCCTGTGAATATGGCTAATAGCCTGATCTACTATTCAGGGAACTGGAGAAAGACTGGAAGACTTGGGGACAAAGAAGTCTTAGATACAAGCATGCAAATGGGCATATGAGAGAGTGGGCAGAAAGTGTAAAGTTCTTTGTATCATATTGATGCCTGCCAGAGAGCATCCACCACAGAAGGCACACTAAACAACCAGTTAAACAAAGTGATGCCATCACCTGTTGATGCCAGCTAATCTCTAGAATCAGCCACCTGGTACAGTGAACATATGAATGAAATGGCCGTGGTGGCAGAAATGCTGTTTCAATGGCCTGATACCATGGGTTCTCACTAACAAAACTGATCTAGCTATTGCGATTGCTGAGTGCCCAGCCTGTCAGCAGTAGAGATGCTAAGACCCCAGTTGGCACAGACCCTTGAGGAGACAAACAAATCACTTTGGCAAGTTGACAACGTTGGTCCCATTCCATCCTGGAAGGACCATTGATTCATTCAGACAGGAATAGAGCATATGCTGGGTATGGCTCTGTGTTTCCTGCCTGCAGGGCCTCAACCAGCACTACTATTAGAGAGCTTCCAGAGTGTTTGATCCAATGTCATATGGGGTTCCAGAAACTATCACTTTTGACAATTGTGCCCATTTTATAAAATAGGATGTGTAGGAATGAACCATGACTGTGGGATCAACTGGTCATATCACATGACCTAGAAGCTGTTGGACTGATGGAAGATCAGAGTAGTCTGCTGATGGCAAAGCTCAACTGGCAACTCAGATGTGATACATTAAGAGGATCAGGCACCATCCACCAGGATGCAGTATATACCTTGAAGCAAAGATGTTTATATGGTTCTGTGTACTTAATAGAAGGAATTCATGGATCTCATCCACATGGAAAAAGAAGTAACCAAGCTTACCATAATTTCCAATGGTCCCTTAAGGAATATTTGCTTCCTGTCTCTGCAAATCTGAGTTCTACAAAATTAGAAACTGTAGATCCCAATGGAGGAAACATTTCAGCCAAGGGAAAGAGCAAGAGTTCTAATTGAACTCTGAGACTGGTGCTACTTGGTGAGGAATGTCGCTTCAGGTCAAAATCCTGTATGCTTTCAGACCTGATCATAGGCAATTACAAAGGCTGTACTTGGCAGGCCTCATGGTAAACTTAGCACACAACCTTGACTTAGAGTTTTCTGTGGGGAGTTACTGAAAAGACCTCAGGACCCCCGCCCCAGGCCAGCTATGTGTGTCTACATTCCTAGCCCAGGCACCTCCATTCAGAGGCCTCCTACTCTGGCAGCCTCAGCTGAGACACTTTTCCTTCACATCTTTTCAGGGGAGCTTGACGAAGACACTTTTCTCCTCTCTGACTCTGTACTTTTGCACTCTTACCCTTTCCTCCCCTATTCTTCCAGACTCCTGGTTACAAAACATGCAGGAACATGTTGTTCAGGGATCCTTGGCAGGGAAACAATTCCCCTATGTGCACTGGTCTACCTGACTCTCACCTGGTGCCATTCCATGGGGAACAAAACAGAACACTGGGAAGCCAGCACGTATTTTACCTCTTGCTTACACCGTTGCAGCAAGTGAATGAAGGCTTGATTGTTACTTTCAGTTTGGCTGATTATTCTGTGACCACCTTGACACTTGACAGCTTGACACCTGGGCACTTTTGACTTCACGCAAAGGACCAGAAGGAAAGAAGAGGAGTCACCAATTTATCAGGGATAATTGACTCCGATCATTGGCAGGAGGTAGAATTGCTGTTATACAGTGTAGTCAGGGAGGAACATATTTGGTACCCAGACAACCCACTTGGATGCCTTTTGGTCCACTCTTGCCTAATTCTGATGGAAAATGCAGAAATACGTTAACTGCAGCCTGAGAAGGGCATGGTGACCACCACTTGGGCGTGAGGGTCAGTGTCATGCCATCAGGGAATGCTACAAGACCAACATAGGAAATATAAGACTGGCACAGCTGAAGGCCAGCAAAATGGAAAAAAGAATAAGAGGAAAAGTAAAAGAAGACAACAATCTGTTGCAACACCAAAACATTGGGGGCTGTAATTTGTCTTAGTAATCTTCTACTTCTAAGATTCCCCATGAACAGAGGCCCATTAGAACCCTGGGAAAGCTGCTGCCAAAATGTATATGAAGCTGGTCCAAGCAGTAAAGGGATGTACTATGGTGTACACTAGGATGTACCCTTGATTCTTATTAAAAGAAGAAGGGGCTGGCCTGGTGTCATAGTGGTTAAGTTCGTGCGCTCAGCTTCGGCAGCCTGGAGTTTGCCGGTTCGGATCCCAGGTGCAGAACTACACACTGCTTATCAAGTCATGCTGTGGCTGCATCCCATGTACAAAATGGAGGAGGATTGCATGGAAGTTAGCTCAGGGACAATCTTCCTCAAGCAAAAAAGAGGAAAGTTAGCAACAGATGTTAGCTCAGGGCCAATCTTGCTCACAAAAGAAAAAAAAAATGGAGAGTGCGTGCTGCTTCGAGGGCCATTGGAAGAGAACCTTTGATCCCAGCTTCTTCAGGGATTGTCTCTGCTGTAGGAATATGGATCCTTCAAGTCATGCTTTTCTTACACAGCCCATATCGAATAACTTATATAGACACAGTATAAAGGCCTGCTATTTTGGCCCCAAACAAGATAACTCTGATGAATCATACTGGTTTCAGAGATGGCCATAGGTTGGATGTCAGGACTTCTCCCTCTGAGCAATAACGATCTTCTTTGCCCTTCATTCTGCAGTCATTGATTCCAGGAACACTCTAACACAGTCTGCACAATAATCTCCATGAGAATCTGCTTCTTGGACTACCCAACCTGTGTTGTTTTTTATCTTGAATTACTAAAATTCTAATGACCTGTAGGCTGAGAGTATAATCTGTCTTAGTCTAGTTACTTCTTTTGAACTCACTTACAAGCTAAAATGTAACTTTACAAATTAAATGTCACTTATTGAATTATTTAGATATAAGATAGAGAGTGGATGTGTCTTTTAGACTTGATAATTTTTGAAATAAAATATTTCAGGTGCTTACTTCTGAAAAATTCTGAGCTGTTATAAGTAAAACTATGAATAGGTGGCAATGTATTCTAAGCAGTCTTAAAATAGAATTAAATAATGGGGGACTCCAATAGTCTTATATTACATATTTGGATATTGCTCAAATTTGTATTTTATGTTTTCATAAATGGCAGCTTATATAGACTGATTCTGCCCTGCCCCTGCCCTGCCCAAGTTTATATATTGAAATCCTAACCCCCAGTGTGATGGTGTTTGGAGGTGAAGCCTTTGAGCAGTCATTAGATCTTGAGGTACTGAGTCCTCATAAATGTGACTAGTGTGTTTATAAAACAGACCTCAGAGAGGTCCCTCGCCCCCTTTCCACCAAGAGAGGTAATAGCAAGGTGATGGCCATCTATGAACCAGGAAGCAGGCTCTCACCAGACACTGAATTTTCCAGTACCTTGATCTTGGACTTCCCAGCCTTCAGAAGTGTGGAAATAAATTTCTGCTGCTTATAAGCCACCCAGTCTATGATATTCTGTTATAGCAGCCTGAATAGACTAAGACGCCCAATTATAACTTGCTTATTGAAATGATGAATTCCAGAAATTTCCTGCAGATCAAATTAATTGTAAGAGAAACAAGCTTTCTCAACATTAAAACTTAATCCCACTGGGGACTAAGTTTTGCCTGTGGAAAAGATAAATTTATGTTTTTAAAAAGTTTTGGTAAATCAAATAAATGCAAATTTCAGGAAAATGTCAACATGGAAACACTCTTGTACTGTAATATACATGTCCCACACACAAACAACAGCGAGAATGAAAACATTTGTAGTTGTCTTATTCTTGTAATTTTAAAGGGGAAACATTCTATAGGGCAGATTTTCACAAAATGACTTCATCATAAATTGAATCTGGCTAAAATCCAGGTTCCCAGGTCCCAACCCAGACCCATCGGGTATCTGTGTCTTTAATAAGCACTCAATGTAGCTCTTATGAGTACAAAAGATTGTCTCATTTCCCTATGGCTCCTTGCTAGTCACAGTCTGGAACTCCAGTACTTTCTTTCTTCATTAAGTTGATTCTAGTCCCACTGCTCTGATCTGAGTAAAAGAGTGATTCAAGACAATGCCAAGCTTTCTTTTCCTGTCCAAAACTGAATCAGCCACCATTGTTAGCCAGTGTAAGACTGCAATATGAGCAATAATAGCCTTTCTTGAAATTTGGGAATTATCTTAAGAGAATGAAATTCTAGGGGAAAAACATCTTCAAAGAACATTCCAAACTGGATGCTAAAAATCAGTTCTTAAATATCGCCCTTTATTTTGTAGCCTGAAACCAGAGGGGATGTGGAGGAATATGTAAATAAAACTTGCACAGTGGTTTCCTAATGGGAGTGTCTTGTTCAAAAATTTGCTTTGCCTCCTTGAGGTCTGCCTCTGTCTCTAGTTTCTAAACAGACTTCCTTCTTCAGTTGTCCATATTTTGATTTCTCCCTTTACTAAGTTGAAAAGCTCTTGGAGTTGGTCTGTGCATCTGCTACATTCACTTTCACCTGAAAGTATTAGTAATAGACACAATACTCTGTTAACAATATGTGACCCATCCCTATACTATTAACGGTGTGTAATGGGCAGAGGAGGTTTGCACTTCTACATAAGCAGATAATGTATTTATCACATTGATCACTATCTCATGCGCAGTTTGCATTTCTAACATTCTGTAGCAGAGTTGCGTACTGAATTTAGCTTTTTTTCCTTGTTATGACCATATATTTAAAACAAACAAATTAATGACCACATAAACCAATGAATGAACAAATAATAAAGTTTTCAGTTCTTTTCAGCAACAAAACAATGTCAACCGTCTTTACAAAACGGAAATACCACCACCATAATGATTGGTACACTACGGAGTACCTATCAGGAATTTAATATGATGAAGGAAATAATGCAGCATGCAGAAGAAAAAAAATAAAAAAAATAGAAAAATAGAGAAGTAGAAAACAACAAAAAAGTAGAATTGAAGACATAATCAAGGATACAAAGTAAGAAAATTTCCAGAATGAGGGATTTTTCTCAATCTGCAGATTGAATATAGATAGAGAAAATTTCAGGTGAAGTTACTGAATTTCAGAATTAAGAAAGAATCTTATGGCCAGTAGGGCATAAATTTCAGATCACACGCAAAGGAGAAAAATCAGGTTATCTCTTTCTACCAACAGCAATATCCAAAGACGGCATAGCATGTCTATCAAGATCTGAGGAGGAAAGTAAATATGACTCTGGAAATTTACACCCAGCAAAATTGCAATACATGCAGAAAAATAATGGAAAAGCAAGCTATACATAAATGAACTCTAGAGAGAGAGCGACAAAAAGTATTTGGGGGAATGGGGTAAAGAAAACACTACTTGATGAGGAAATCCATCCAACATAAAATAAAATAAAAATAAATAAAGAACTTGGGCTTGAGGAACATATTACATGAAAAATTAGTGGGAACCGTTTGTTCCAGGTAAATGTAGGACTAAAACTAAGTAACTGTGGTGCCTTATGATTATCAAATCATATGTATGTGCTATAAAGTTGAAAGAAAAGCTACATAAATAAAAATTTATAACAAAAACATATAATGGATTATAAAAATTCAAGTAAACTTTAATAAAGCTCAAGACATAGAGACAGAGTTTATGGCAGTGGGAAAGAAATGTTATCATCACTCTTAGTATGTATTAAATGATATCTTTTAAATGTCTTTATAGAAGTAAATATAGTAATAAGAATATTTAATATCTATTCTTAATTTAAACATTGATCTTTGTCTAATATAGAAATACACAGCTGAATAAAGAGTTGAGTATCATACTTAATGATGAAACACTAGAAATGGCATCCTTAAAGTCAGGGAAAAATCAAGGATGCCCATACTCTTGAACATTATTTAACGTTGTTCTAGAAGTACTGACAAATGCAATTAGAGATAAAAGAAAAAAAATAAGAAGTATACTTTAAAGGAGGAAGGAAAAATTTTATTATTTAAGGATTTTATTGTACCTTGAAGCTCCAATAGACTCAACTGAAAAATTACTAAAAAGAATTAAGAAATTTGATTGATTTTAACATGAACATGCGAAAAATTAACACCAGTTAAAACCAGGTAAAGTATAATAAATAAAACATTACTTACAACAGCAACAAAAAATTAAAAGATAAAACCTAATAAGAAATACACAGTACCTAAATGAGAAAAAATTCAACTGAGATGTAAGAATAGCTTTAATAAAGTCATATCTTGTGCTAAGTGAAAAATAACTAAAATTTTAAAGATTCTGATGGTTGATAATATAAAGTTTGCAATTCTCCCAAAATTCACAAATAAAATCAGTAAGTGAATCTAATTAAAAAATATTATTCTTACTAGGCACAAAGATTCTAGTGTTAACTGATACTTTAGTTTCCTTTTGGTGCTGTAACACATTACTCTCATCTTAGTGGCTAAAACAATACAAATTTATTATCTTACACTTCCGTGGGTCCAAAGTCTGACATGGGTCTCACTGGGCTAAAATCAAGCTGTCTGCAGGGCTGCTTTCCTTTCTGGAGGGCTTAGATGGGAATCTGTTGTTCTACTGTTCCAGCTTCTAGATGCCTCCTTGGCTTGTGGCCCCTTTCCTCTGTCTTTAAAGCCAGCAATGAATGACTGGTTGGGTCTTCTAACATCACATCACTCTGATCTCTTCTGCCTCCTTCTTCCACATTCAGTGACCCTCGTGATTATATTGGGCCTAATCAGATAATACAGGAAATCTTCCTGTCTTAAATTCAGCTGATTAGCAACTTTAATTTCAGATTCAACCTTAATGACCATTTGCTATGTAACCTAACATATCCACAGTTGCACAGCTTAGGACGTGGCTATCCTTGGGGGTTGTTATTCTGCCTACCTCGACAAATTCTATTCACTCTACTTGTTTCCTCACATTTTCCCTTCTATTTACTTTTTTCCTTCTAGTCTTACTTAGTAGGTCCAAAAACATTATATGTGAATATATTTTATAAACTGTGAAGCACTAAGATAAAATATGCTAATTCTCCTTCTTCTATTATTTATATATTAATTTATCCTATATTAGTGATAATCCCTTCATTTCACATTACTCAGCCTTCCTGTAGCATATGCCATTAAATGTAACAGCCAGCAAATGTATAGAAAATAAATTCAAATTTTCTTAGGAAAAAACACTGTGAAAACTCTATCCCATTAAATTAATACATTGATTTTTGGTATTTTAAGTGAGAAATATTGAATAAAGAGAAAGAATCTTTCTAAATATTTATCTTGCTCAACTTACAATGGGGTTATGTCAGATAAATCCATCATAAGTTGAAAGTATCTTAAGTCTAAAATGCATTAAATACACCTGACCTACTGAACATCATAGCTTAGCCTAGCCTACCTTAAATGTGCCCAGAACACTTGCATTAGCCTACAGTTGGGCAAAATCTTCTAACGGAAAGTCTATTTTATAACAAAGTGTTGAATATCTCATGTGATTTATTGAATACTGTACTGAGACTGAAAACAGAACAGTTGTATAGGGACAGAATGGTTGTGTGTATCGGTTGTTTACCCTACTGATCGTGTGGCTGACTGGGAGCTGAGGCTCGCTGCCCCTGCCCAGCATCTCGAGAGAGTATTGCACCATCTATCGCTAGCCCCAGAAAAGATCAAAATTTAAAATTTGAAGTACAGTTTCTACTGAATGCATATCACTTTTGCACCGTCATAAAGTAAATAAATTGTACGTCAAACCATTGTAAATTTGTATATTATGCATATTTTCATGCAAATAAATACAGTGCAATTCATTGTGAAATAGTAACTAAACTTGGGTAAATCAATAGCAGTCACCAGAAACATTAAGATCAATCATATATTAAAGCTAAGTAAAGTTAAGAACTTTTATGTTTATGCACTTTTTATCAATAGTGTACAAGACAGGAAATCCTACTAACTATATTTCCAAATATCTCATAGAAATTGGCTTAACTTCTTTGATTGATAAATGAAATGATTTTGATTGCTTAAGCTCCAGTTCTGTTGTGTGAAATTTATCATTTGTGTCCTACTATAAAATTGTCATCCTTTTTCAAATATAGAATGTCAGAAATATACAGACTAACTAAAGTCCATCCTTTGATCAAAGGATTTATTAAAAGATGTAATTGCCCTTGTTCATTCATCTAGGCTGGTGTTTTTCTGACCTGCTCTCAGAATGTTCAATAATATTCATTGATTGACATAAACATTTTGAAAAATAGTAATGTCATACTCTTGAATGAGTTCATAAGATAACTTTACATTTCTCAGTTTTCCTTCCTAGAAAAATGTTCCTTTGACTAAGGAAAAGAGTGAAGATTATATTAATAAAATGCAAAAACTTCTCGAAGAGCAATGCAATATTTTAGTGATTGACCATCAGAATTCTCTTTATAATGAGGCCAACATCACGCTGATACCAAAGCCAGATAAGGACGCCATGAAAAAAGAGAACTACAGGCCAATATCACTGATGAACATAGATGCAAAAATTCTAAACAAAATTTTGGCCACCAGAATTCAGCAATTCATCAAAAGGATCATACATCATGATCAAGTGGGATTCATACCAGGGACACAGGGATGGTTCAACATCCGCAAATCAATCAACGTGATACACCACATCAGCAAACTGAAGAGTAAAAACCACATGATCATCTCAATAGATGCAGGGAAAGCATTTGACAAGATCCAATAGCCATTTATGATAAAAACTCTGAACAAAATGGGCATAGAAGGGAACTGCCTCAACATAATAAAGGCCATATATGACAAGCCCACAGCCAACATCATACTCAATTGGCAAAAACTGAGTGCCATCCCCCTAAAAACAGGAATGAGACAAGGATGCCCTCTATCACCACTCTTATTCAACATAGTACTGGAGGTCCTGGCCAGAGCAATCAGGCAAGATAAAGGAATAAAAGGAATCCAAATAGGGAGGGAAGAAGTGAAACTCTCGCTGTTTGCAGACAACATGATCTTATATATAGAAAACCCCAAAGAATCCATTGGAAAACTCTTAGAAGTAATCAACAACTACAGCAAAGTTGCAGGGTGTAAAATCAATTTACATAAATCAGTAGCATTTCTATATTCTAACAACGAACTAACAGAAAAAGAACTCAAGAACACAATACCATTCACAATAGCAACAAAAAGAATAAAATACCTCGGGGTAAATTTAACTAAGGAAGTGAAGGACCTATATAATGAAAATTACAAGGCCTTTCTGAGAGAATTGGATGACGACATAAGGAGATGGAAAGACATTCCATGTACACGGATTGGAAGAATAAACATAGTTAAAATGTCCGTTCTACCTAAAGCAATTTATAGATTCAATGCTATCCCAATGAGAATCCTAATGACATTCTTTACAGAATTAGAACAAAGAATCCTAAAATTTATATGGGGCAACAAAAGACCCCGAATTTCTAAAGCAATCCTGAGAATAAAGAACAAAACGGGAGGCATTACAATCCCTGACTTCAAAACTCACTACAAAGCTACAGTAATCAAAACAGCATGGCACTGGTACAAAAACAGGTGCACAGATCAATGGAACAGAATTGAAAGCCCAGAAATAAAACCACACATCTATGGACAGCTTATCTTCGACAAAGGAGCAGAGTGCATACAATGTAGAAGAGAAAAGTCTTTTCAACAAATGGTGCTGGGAAAACTGGAAAGCCATATGTAAAAGAATGAAAATTGACCATTCTTTTTCACCATTCACCAAAATAAAGTCAAAATGGATCAAAGACCTAAAGGTGAGACCTGAAACCATAAGGCTTCTAGAAGAAAACGTAAGCAGTACACTCTTTGACATCAGTATTACAAGGATCTTTTCGGACACCATGTCTTCTCAGAGAAGGGAGGCAATACAAAGAATAAACAAATGGGACTTCATCAGACTAAAGAGCTTCTTCAAGGCAAATGAAAACAGGATTGAAACAAAAAAACAACCCACTAACTGGGAAAAAATATTTGCAAGTCATATATCTGACAAAGGCTTAATATCCATAATATATAAAGAAGTCTCACAACTCAACACAAAAAATCAAACAACCCGATCAAAAAATGGGCTGGAGACATGAACAGACATTTCTCCAAAGAAGATATACAGATGGCCAATAGGCACATGAAAAGATGCTCATCTTTGCTGATCATCAGGGAAATGCAAATCAAAACTACACTAAGATATCCCCTTACACCCATTAGAATGACAAAAATATTTAAATCTAATAGTAACAAATGTTGGAGAGGTTGTGGAGAGAATGGAACCCTCATACACTGCTGGTGGGAATGCAAACTAGTGCAGCTACTATGGAAAACAGTATGGAGATTCCTCAAAAAATTAAAAATAGAGCTACCATATGATCCAGCCATTCCATTACTGGGTGTCTATCCAAAGAGCTTGAAGTCAGCAATTCCAAAAGTCCTATGCACCCCAATGTTCATTGCAGCATTATTCACAATAGCCAAGACATGGAAGCAACCTAAGTGCCCATCAACCGATGAATGGATAAAGAAGTTGTGGTATATATATATATATACAATGGAATATTACTCAGCTGCAAAACAGAACAAAATCATCCCATTTGCAACAACATGGATGGACCTTGAAGGAATTATGTTAAGTGAAATAAGCCAGTTAGAGAAGCACAATCTCTGTATGACTCCACTCATATGAGGAATTTAAAAATGTGGACAAAGAGAAGAGATTAGTGGCTACCAGGGGAAAGGTGGGTTGGGGGGTGGGCACAAAGGGTGAAGTGGTGCACCTACAACACGAATGACAAACATTAAGGTACAACTGAAATCACACAAGATTGTAACCTATCATTAACTCAAAAAAAAATTCTCTTTATAATCACATAACTAGTTTGAAGATTCCCTTGTTCCACATGCCGTCGTTGAAGTAATATATTACAAAAGAGTAAAGTCTTAAGAAAGAAAGATGTGAAGAAAGAATACAAGGAAGTAGAGAAGGAAGAAAGGAAGTAAAAAGAGAAGGGGGGGAAGGGTGGGAGGAAGGAAAGAAGGAAACCTGTAAATTTGGGATTACTTTAATGCCTAGTGATAAGAATACAAGTCCCCTAGGTTTTAGACCAGGCATGATCTCGTAAGTCCCTAAAATCATTTTTAGAAATTATTTATTTCAATGTGTTAGATGCTACCCAGGTAGCCTCAAAGGGATCAACCAATGAAGCATATACTTATATATCTCTATCTCTGGTTGATTTAAAAGTAGTAAAATATATGATCCTTGTCTAAAAACCTACTTTCTCCATGGGAAGACAAGATAAACTTACCTAAAACCTCTGAAGAACAATGAAATTAAAAAAAATAAAAACATTCCAAATGCTAAATTGTGTGTTTCAGCCTTTAAATGCTATCACATTCAGAAAAAGGAGAAATCCTTCCAAGCTGGATTATTCAAATAATTTTCATTAAAAAAAAAAAGGTAAGATTGGTTTGACATCCTAAAAATTTGATAACAATTGGGTTGGCAAAGAGGAGATTGAAGTGCTTTCCAGGCAGGTGAAATGAGAGGCTTTGTCCTCCTGGCAAAATGACAATACAGATATGATATTTATTAGTAGCTCTGAACTAATTCTTCAGTGATTTAGTCAAAAGTCTTATAATTAAATAACTGATTTAAACTTTCTGGTAGGAGTTTAAGTTGTTTTTGTATGTATGTGTGTGTGTGTATGTGTGTGTGACAGAAATCCACATTTTCACCTTTGACCTTGTCCCTTCAATTCACAGTTCTTATAGTAAATTTCCCTTAAGGGAATTGAGGTTATATAAGATCCAGAATCCTGATTCTACATGAAATTATTTCCATGTCTTGTTGTAAAATTGCTTTTTGACTTTCTTAAGTAAATAACTGTGTAACAGAATTCTCTCAGCCATTCACCATGCCACATTCTCCATGAGAAAAAAGTATCCAACTGATGCTGCTTAGGGTGTAATTTTTAAATTGTGTCAGTAACTGGAGAAAGTATTAAATCAGTGATAATAAAATTGCATGGATCGTTGGACTATTACTTAGGTTTGTGTTCATGCTTGCCCATCTCAAAGGCAAAGCAGCTAAAGAAAAACAAAATTAATTTATTTTAATAATTGTCTCAGGAGGGATGGAATCCTCCTGCCTCTTACTGAAGCAAACTTATCAAAGAAAGCTAAATGGAAGTATCTATTTTTCTTTATGGATAATGAGAAAGAAAGATTTGAATGAAAGTGAAGCTAAGGAAAATAAACCCTCAGAAAGATTCTATTTTTGATTGCGCCCTCAATTTGTTGTTTGCTTTCACACTAATCCATAACTAAAGGTCCAAAAAAATAAAATATAGGCCAGCATAACTAATTAGGTAAAATACCATTATCATGGGTATATACAAGATAAGCCTGAAATATTTAGTATCGAGACCTTTAGGACAAAGTCTGTAGACCTCTGACTTGGGATAAAGATATTTGAATCTCAAGCTGGTCTCAATATTTTTATTTTCCTTCTTTTAGCAAGGTAAAGTCCGTGAAAGCCAGGTGTTATGCATTTTTTAAATGATTATTTTTTAGATTCTTTTAATCCTCAGGTAAGACATCAAGATCTAGGTCTACTGATCTAGCTAAACTCTGAACCTTGCTGCTCTGTGGTAGTGGGACAGTGTGATTTTCAAACCATGGTGGAAACCCCTCGGTAGAACTTGAAGTCAGTTTTCTCATCTTAACTCACATCTTTTAAAAAGTGCAATAAGGTAACAAATCCCTTCAGCATTAGGATTCTGGAAGGAGATCCCTTTGAAGACTTCCCAATGCAAACAACCAAGGCATGCCAGGGAGAGTTGAAAAGCCTGTAAGTGTATTCTGCCCATATTCACTTCTAAAGTAGCATGGATTATTGTACAAGAGTGTAGATAAGAGTGGGAGCTGAGTCTGAAGAAATATTCCTGTTTTCCCAAGGCCTGCTTTGCAGCATACAAATTTATCCAAATGATGCAGGGAGGGGAGGTGAAATTATTGAGAGACCAGTAGACTTTTAAGAGGATTGAGATCCAAGCAAATAGCCCACCATGTTTAGCTACTTTGAGACTGAAAGCAAATGGCTAAGATGTAGTTCTACCACTCCCCTTTCCCTTTCCCAAATCCAGATGACAATAGTCATCTCAAAAATGACCAGCATAGGTTGCAAGACAGACTAGCCATGCCTCAGTGAAGACCAATGTGTTTCTAGAGGCCATTACGTGAGTCCAAGAACCCTACGTGATTTCTGCTGCAATAAGATCATATAATCCACGCCCTCAGTTGGAGGATCAAGGTGTCGTGATGCCTAATGCTTATATAATCTTAGAGGCAGTCTTTACAAAAAATAATTCAAAATTGTAAATCTTTGCCAGGGGCCCATGCAGATAAGGGTCCCAGCACTGTAAGCTTCATTTCCTTCCCACTAAAGCCACCTTTGCAATTAGTTCTACAATATAAACTGAGGAATGTTTAGAAATGATGAGATGTGGGTGGAAATTTGAAATATTGAGAAAGTTCTTGAAGTTAGCGAACAGAAATTACCTAAAAAGAGAGTTTATTTCTTTAGGCTAAATTTAATAGGGTAAACAGGATCTTACATTTTGTTTCATTTTCCTCACTACTTTATGCAGTAACAGCTTTAAAGATCAGATGTTTTAATTAGAAATATACAAACCACATACTATTTTTACACTTTAGTATGAGTAAATTTGGAAACTTAACCCATAGAATAATTGGTAAATAATGAATATTTGATCATGCTTGGTGAAAGATGGAACAGGGTAAGAAGTATGTAGCAGAATTGGTTGCAAATTGTACTATTTGCGAATTGTATATTGGTTGCGAATTACTATTCCCAATCCCCCCGTTATTTTTCCTTTTCTTTTTGAAATTATTTCATTTTAATAATTTTATTTTATTTTATTGACTTGTAGACACCATCTACCAGTAGATGGTGTGAAATTGCCAGATACTCTCTTTCTAAGCCATCCTTGAAGCTGGGCAAAGGCATATGGCATATGGCCCTATATTGGCAAATAAGACTGAAACGCTCGTGAGGGTCTTCTGGGAAGTGATTTCTTTTCAAATAAAAGGACCCATGAGAGACCTTCCCAAGCCAGATGCCACAACTGGGTATAATGCCTAAAAGTGCGATAACCATCCTGTATTCTTAAAGGAACACACCTAAATTCCAAACCAATATGGTCAGGATTGCAGTACAAAAACGAAACTGTAAGAACCTGGGTAACTGACATGATCTGTAAGATGCTGAACACTTTCACTTTCAAATTATGGAAATTTGCAATTATAAAATTTTCTCAAGGTTTTAGTTATTTTCATTTAAGTATTCTCTCTTTTTTGTTTTCGTAGAAAACACATAATATGAGATCTACCCTGTTAAAAAATCTTTAAGTGGGGGCTGGCCCCATGGCCGAGTGGTTAAGTTCGCGCGCTCCGCTGCAGGCGGCCCAGTGTTTCGTTAGTTCGAATCCTGGGCGCGGACATAGCACTGCTCATCAGACCACGCTGAGGCAGCGTCTCACATGCCACAACTAGAAGAACCCACAACGAAGAATACACAACTATGTACCGGGGGGCTTTGGGGAGAAAAAGGAAAAAATAAAATCTTTAAAAAAAAAAAAAATCTTTAAGTGTATTGTAAAGTATTGTTAACTATAATTACAACGTTGTACGGCAAATCAAGAACTTTTTCCTCTTAGATGATTGAAAATTTATTCCTCATGAACAGCAACTTCCCATTTCCCTATTTCCACAGCTTCTAGCAGCGACCGTTCTACTTTCTGCCTCAATGAGTTTGACCAGTTTATATAAATCATATAAGTGGAACAGTGCAGTGTTTGTCTTTTGGTGACTGACTTATTTTCTTAGCATAATGCCCTCCAGATTCATCTGTATTATAGTATGTGACAGGATTTCCTTCTTTTTTATGGCTGAATAATATTCCCTTTTATGTATACAACACATTTTCTTTAATCCATTGGTCTGTTGATGGAGACTTAGGTTGTTTCCCCTCTTTGCTTCTGTGAACACTGGTGCAATTAACATGTGAGTGTAACTATCTCTTTGAGATCTTAATTTCAGGTTTTTTTGATATATACACAGAAGTGGGCTTACTGGGTCATAGGGTAGCTCTGTTTTAAATTTTTTGAGGAACCCCCAAAACCATTTTGAGGTTTTCCATAGTGGCTACATCGTTTTACATTCCCACCAACTATGTACAATGTTTCCAAGTTCTCCACATCCTGGCCAACACTTGTTGTCTTTTGTTTATTTTGATAATTTTTTTTTCATTTTGTTGATTGTTTCCTTTGCTGTGAGAAGTACTTAGTTTGATGTGGTCTCACTTGTCTATTTTGATTTTGTTGCCTGTGTTTTTGATGTCATATCCAAGAAATCATCACCAAGACCATTGTCTAGAAGCTTTTCCTCTGTGTTTTCTTCTAGGAGTTTTACAGTTTCAGGACTTACATTTAAGTTTTTAATTCATTTTGAGTTCATTTTTATGTAAGGTGCAAGATAAGGGTCCAACGTCATTTTTTGTATGTGGATATCTAATTTTCCCAATACCATTTGTTGAAGAGACTGTCCTTTCCCCATTGTGTATTTCTGGCACCATGGTCGAAGATCGGTTGACCTTGCATGCATAGGTTCATTTCTGGGCTCTCTATTCTATTCCATTAGTGTATATGTCTGTCTTTATGCCAATACCGTACTATTTTAATCACTGAAGCTTTGGTATATATTTTGAAATCAGGAAGTGTGATGCCTCCAGCTTTGTTATTTTGCAAGATTGTTCTGGCTGTTTGAGCTTCTTCCTGGTTCCACATGAATTTTAAATTAATTTAAATGGTAAAAAATACCATTGCAGTTTTGACGTCCATAGCATCAAATCTGTAGACTTCTTTGGGTAGGATAGACATTTTAACAATATTATGTCGTCTAATCCATGAACATGGAATATCTTTTGTTATTTGTGTCTTCTTTAATTTCTCTCATCAATGTTTTGTAGTTTTCAGTGGACAAGTCTTTCACCTCCTTAGTTAAGTTTATTCCGAAGTATTTTCTTTTTAATGCTATTGTAAACGGGATCATTTTAAGATTTTCTTTTCAGGTAGTCCATTGTTAGTTTATGAGAACAACTAATTTTTGTATGACAATTTGTATCCTGCAATTTTACTGAATTTATTCATTAGTTCTAACAATTTTTTGGTGGAGACTTTAGGATTTTCTATATATAAGATCATGTCATCTGCAAACAGAGACAATTTTTCTTCTTCCTTTCTAATTTGGTTGCTTTTTATTTCATTTTCTTCCCTAATTACTCTGTTTAGGACTTCCAGATTTATGCTGAACACAAGTGGTGAGAGTGAGTATCCTTGTCTTGTTCCTGATCTCAGAGGAAAAGCTTTGAACCTTTCACCACTGAGTATGATCTTAGCTGTAGGCTTGTCACGTGTGGCCTTTATTATATTGAGGTAAATTCCTTCTATATCCAGTTTTGTTGAGAGGTTTTTTATCATGAAAGGATGTTGTATTTTGTCAAATGCTTTTTCTGCATCTATATTGAGATATCATGTATTTTTCTTCCTTCATTCCATCATTGTGATGGATCCCATTTATTGATTTGTGTATTTTCAACTGTTTTACATCCCAGGGATAAATCTGACTTTATCATGGTATATAATCTTTTAATGCACTTTCAATTTGGTTTGCTAGTACTTTGTTAAGATGTTTGCATCTATGTTCATCAGGGTTATTGGCCTGTAATTTTCTTTTCTTGTAGTGTCTTTGGCTTTGTTATCTGGGTAATGCTGGCCTCATAAAATTAATTTGGAAGTGGTCCGTTCTCTTTAGTTTTTTTGAAGAGTTTGATGAGGATTAACATTAATTCTTCTTTAAATATTTGGTAGAATTCATCAGTGAAGCCATCTGGTCCTCACCTTTCCTTTCTTGGGAGGTTTTTGATTACTTATTTAATCTCTTTCACCATTATTGGTCTGTTCATATTTTCTATTTCATGATTCAGTCTTGTTAGGTTGTTTGTTTCTAGGAATTTTTCCATTTCCCCTAGGTTATTCAATTTGTTGATGCATAATTATTCATAGTGGTCTCTTATGATCATTTTTATTTCTGTGACATCAGATTTAATACCTTCTTTCGTTTCTAATCTTACTTATTTGAATTTTATTCCCTTGTTGATCTAGCTGATCTTTTTGTCAATTTTGTTATCTTTTCAAAAATCTTGTATTTTCATGAATCTTTTCTATTTTTCTCATGTCTATTTCATTTATTTCTGCTTTAATCCCTTTTATGTTCTTTCTTCTGTTAACTTTTGGCTTAGTTTGTCTCTTGCTACTTTTTTGAGGTGTGAAGTTTACTGAAATCTTTCTTATTTTTAATGCTGGTGTTTATCACTCTAAACTTCTTTCTCAGTACTTCTTTTGATGTATCTTATAAGTTTGGATTATGTTTTCATTTTCATTTGTCTGAAGATATTTTCTAATTTTCATTATGATTTCTTCTTTGATCTATTGGTTGTTCAAGAGTATATTGTTTAATTTCCACGTATTTGATTTTTCTAGTTCTTTTTTTCTGTTGTTGATTTCTAGTTTCATTCCAATGTGTTTGGAAAAGATACTTGCTATGATTTCAATCTTCTTAAATTTGTTAAGACTTGTTTTTTGAACTAACATGTGATCTATCCTAGAGAATGATCCATGTATTCTTGAGAAAAATATATATTCTGCTGCTCTTGGGTGGAATGTTGTGTACATCTCTTAGGTCCATGGTGTTGTTCAAGTCTACTCTTTCCTTATTGATTTCTATCTACATGTTCTATCGATTATTGAAAGTAGGATACTGAAGTCTCTTACTATTGTTGTATTGCCATTTCTCCCTTCCCATTTGTCAATGTTTGCTTTATATATTTTGGTGCTCTGATGCTGTGTGCATATGTATTTACAATTTTTACATCTTCCTGTGAATTCACCCTTTTATCTTTATATAACGTCCTTCTTTTTCTCTTTGGGCTGTTTTTGACGTAAGGTCTATTTTTTCTTTTCTTTTTTCCTCGTTAGAACTGTTAATTAATTAATTAATTAATTTTAATTTTTTTGGATGTACATCATATTTCGAATTCTGTATACATTACATCATGTTCACCACCCGAACACTAATTATAGTCCATCCCCTCACATGTGACCCTAATCACCCCTTTTGCCCTCCCCCATCCCCCCTTCCCCAATGGTAACCACCAATCCAATCTCCAATGCTATGTGTTGGTTTTTTTTGTCATTTTTATCTGCTACTTATGAGTGAGATCATATGGTATTTGACTTTCTCCCTCTGACTTATTTTACTCAGCATAATACCCTCAAGGTCCATCCATGTTGTCACAAATGGCCAGATTTCGTCATTTCTTATAGCTGAGTAGTAGTCCATCGTGTATAAATACCACATCTTCTTTATCCATTCGTCCCTTGATGGGCACCTAGGTTGCTTCCAAGTCTTGGCTATTGTGTATAATGCCGCAATGAACATAGGGGTGCAGGTATCTTTATGCCTTTGTGTTTTCAAGTTCTTTGGATAAATACCCAGCAGTGAAATAGCTGGATCATATGGTAGATCTATCCTTAATTTTCTGAGGATACTCCAAACTGCTTTCCATAGTGGCTGCACCAGTTTGCACTGCCACCAGCAGTGAACAAGGGTTCCCTTCTCTCCACACCCTCTCCAACATTTGTTTCCTGTCTTGTTAATTATAGCCATTCTGACCGGAGTGAGGTGATACCTCATTGTAGTTTTGATTTGCATTTCCCTGATAGCTAATGATGTTCAGCATCTTTTCATGTGACTGTTGGCCATCTGTATATCTTCTTTGGAGAAATCTCGATTCAGATTTTTGCCCATTTTCTAATTGGATTGTTGGTTTTTTTGTTGTTGAGCTGTATGAGTTCTTTGTATATTTTGGATATTAACCTCTTATCTGATATGTGGTTTGCAAATATCTTCTCCCAATTGTTAGGTTGTCTTTTCGTTTTGTTGATGGTTTCCCTTGCTGTGCAGAAACTTTTTAGTTTGATGTAGTCCCATTTGTTCATTTTTTCTTTTGTTTCCCTTGCCCAGTCAGACATGGGACTTGAAAATATGCTGCTCAGACCAATGTCATAGAGCATACTGCCTATGTTTTCTTCTAAAAGTTTCATGGTTTCGGGTCTTACATTCGAGTCTTTAATCCATTTTGAGTTGATTTTTGTGCGTGGTGTAAGGGAATGGTCTACTTTCATTCTTTTGCATGTGGCTGTCCAGTTATAAGGTCTATTTTTTTCTAATGCAAGTGTAACTACATCTGCTATATTTTGCTTACCATTTGCATGAAATATCTTTTTCCTTCACTTTCAGCCTATGTTTGTACTTAAATTGAAAGTGAGTCTGTTGTAGACAACGTGTAGTTGTATTTTTTGTTTATTTTTTAAATCCATTTGGCAAATCTCTTTTGATTGAGGAACTTAATCCATTTATATTTAAAGTAATTAGTGGTAGGGAAGGATTTACTATTGCCATTTTGTTAATTGTTTTCTGTCTTGTAGTTCTTTTGCACCTCTTTTCCTCTCTTGCAGATTTCTTTGTATTTTATTGAGTTTTTTTAGTGACGTGCTTTGATTGCTTTCTCCTTTTCTTCTACATATCTTTTGTAAGTATTTGTTCTGTAGTTACCATTGAGCTTACATAAAATGTTTTTTAATTATAATAATCTATTATAATCTGGTAACGACTTAACTTTAATTGCATACAAAAACGTTACACTCATACTCCCTCCAACAGACACTGTATGTTATTGGTCTCACAGTTTACATCTTTTTATATTGTTTATCCGTTAACAACTTTTTGCCATTTTAATTATTTTAATATTTTTGTCTTTTAACTTTGATACTAAAATTAAAAGTGATTTACACAGTGTAGATCTCTTTTGATTCAACAAAGTTTGAATTATTTGGTTTCCTGAATCTGGATGTCCTTTTCCTTCCCCACATTTGGGACAATTTCGGCTATCATTTCTTCAAATAAACTTTCTGCCTCTTCTTTTTCTCTTTTCCTCTGGGACTCCCATAAGTTGTATGTTTTTGATGGTGTCCTGTAAGTCCTTTAGTCTTTCTTCATTTTTTTCTTTCTTTTTTCCTCCTCTGCCTGGATAATTTCAAATGATCTGTTATTGAGTTCACCGATTCTTTCTTCTGCTTGCTCAAGTCTGCTGTTGAGCCACTCTAGTGAATTTATCAGGTCATTTATTTCCTTTTTCATCTCTAAATTTGTTGGATTCTTTTTTATATTTTCCATCATTTTATTGAAATTCTCATTTTGTTCATGTGTCACTTTCTTGAACTTGTTGAGCATCTCTTTAACTGTTATTTTGGAATCTTTATCAGGTGGTTCATATGTCTTCTTGTCTTTGGGGTCTATTTCTGGAGCATTACTTTGTTCCTTTGATTGGGACATTTCCTGTTTCTTTGTGTTCTTCATAACTTTGTGTTGGCATCCCCGTGTTTGAAAAGACCACACTTTTCCTAGTCTTTATGGACTTTTTACAAGAAAAGACCTCCACCATTCATCCCAGCTAGTACTCAATGGCCCTCTCAAATCTTTTCTGTGGATACATCTTCTTTGGACTCCTAGATTTCTAATTAAAGAGATTTTCCACTTTCTTTTTCTTTACAGGAGCTCATAGTCTCTTGCACTCTGGTGTCTGTTTGCTGTACCATGGGTTCTCTAAAGCAGTAACAAGCTACCCTACTCTTTTTTGTTCTTAGAGGCCCCCAAGCATATACAGTATGTGGGTCCCTTTAGTGACTCAAGTTGGATTAGACAGAAACTGCTTCCTTGAACATCCCCCTGAAAAGCCAGAATGGTGGGTGTACACTCCACTCTTTTCTTTCCCTCGTGAGGGGAAGCCAATGAGCTGTATTGGCCTTTGACTCTTGTACCATGGGCCCTCTGGAGCAGCAGCATGCTGCCATGATCTTTTTTCTTTTTAGGGCCCTCAGGCATTTTGAGTATGTTGGATTCCATCTGCACTCTGAGACAGCAAGGCAGAAGCCAGTCCCTCAAGCAACTCCCTTGAAAAGTCAGTACATTGGATAGACAGTCCAGTCTTCTCTTTCTCTCCCCAAAGAGAAACTGAGAGCTGGAAGTTTTCTTCTGATCATGTGTACTGCACTGGGGAGATAGACAGTGATACGAGGATGCCAGAAATTTACCTACTGGCTATGATGTGGTTGGTTTTGCACTTGTCTGGCATGTAGGAGCCTCTTAACTAGTTTATGGATTTCACACAAAGAGAATTGGTGCATGTATTTTTGAATCAATGTCTCCATGGGTGGGGAGAGGGTTTGGGGCTTCTTATTCTGCCATCTTATTGGCATCACTCTACATAATCTCTTGTTGCTGAAACATTTTTAACAAATACAAAGGCTTTGAGGAAATTACAAAGAAACTGCCTCCGGGAAAGAATGAGCTTTCATATAAAGACAATTATTAAAACGAAGAATTGAAGCACAAGTTTAAATAAAAAATATTTTGGTAACAAGGACGCTCAAAGAGGAACTCCACCTATGCATTTATTCACTTGAAACTATCTGATTAAGGTAGATAAATCTTCAGAGATTCAGCAACATGGGGAAAGAGATGTTTGCCAGTTTCATCATCTCTAAATAAACAGTGTCACAGCGTGTCAATTAAAAGTATGAATGCAAATGTGTTGTTAAAGTAAATAGCTTATTTTCTCCAGATATCCCACAATGTGCTTTGAAAAGGTATTTTAGCCCAGCTGTATTTCAAGAACTTGTCTACACGGGAAAGCTAATACTCTGGGACAAATGCACCTGGTGTGCTATGTGTTCTAAGGCATTTTATTAAAAGTATTCTGTCTTAGCTGTCCTTTATTCTAGACCATACTTCCTTCAAATATTCCTGCACATCACCACATCATAGTCTTTTTATTATATTTTATTTTTTTTAAAGATTGGCACCTGTGCTAACACCTATTGCCAATCTTCTTCTTTTTTCTCTTCTTCTTCTCTCCAAAGAGCCCCCATACATACTTGTATATTCTAGTTGTAGGTCCTTCTGGCTCTGCTATGTGGGACGCAGCCTCAGCATGGCTTGATGAGCTGCGCTAGGTCCGTGCCCAGGATCCAAACTGGCAAAACCCCTGGCTGCAAAAGTGGAGCAGGCAAACAACCACTTGACCACAGGGCCGGCCTTCATCATAATCTTTTGATACTCCAGGTTCATTGTGAAATTCTTTACCTGCATTAGATCTATGTTCTTTCAGTTTTCTTTAGACAGAGCAAGACTATCCAGATTTTTCCTTAGAACTAGCAGGAAAATACCTTACATTCTGGCTGCAACATTGTTCAGATGCAATAAATGCTTATTAAATCTATTTTTGCCGAATCTACATCTCAGACTGAAAACTCTATTCCAGTCAAGCTACTCTCACTGCCTCAAAAATAGACCACATTGTCATTTATAGAACACCTGCACCACTTTTTCTCTGACATCTTGTCTGGTATCCTTAAACATCCAGCTTGAATTACATCTCCTTCATGAAGCTACCCCTTCTTACCCTCAATTACCATCAGTGAACTTTACTTCCTCTGAAAGGTATCATTTGTAAGGTGTTCCATGGATTTGAGTTCTCATTCATATAAAGTATCACATTAGGTGCTAGCATTTTTGTTCCAATTATATTCTCTGCTTCTGTATTATAAAGATAATGTCACCTGCTTGTGTGTCCCTTTCAAATAAATCTCTTCATAATTTAAAACTTGTAAGTCAATACACGTGGATGACTCATTCATTCAGTAAATGTTGCATTATTTTGCACTAGGCAATGCATTAACAATTTTAACTGTTACTTCTATAGCACTTACAGTGTGCCAGGGACTATTCAAAGTGCTTTATGTTTATTAATCTATTTCACCTTCATCATAACTTTATTAAATCTGCACTATTTATTTTAGCAAAATGTAAAATAACAGAAAGGGAAGCTGAGGTACTGAGCTGTTATATGACTTCCTTGAATTCTACACACAGAAAATAAGTTGTGGAGCTAGAGTTTGAGCCCAACTGATATCGTCTGGGGTGTGTTCTGACCACTATTCTATACAGTATCTTTAGATGGTAGAAATAGTCATATCTTAAAACTTTCTTTGATCTTAGGGAGTAATAGTTCTGTAAGGAGAGAGAATGATGTAAATATGTAAGTGAAATACTGTTTCTTAGATGGTAGGATATCATCTTTATAAAGAAGCAGATGGAGTAATCAATTTTATATGAAGTAAGGGGGCAGTGAGTCTTGCAGCTAATCTGATACTTGAGCTGGGACTTGAAAGACAAGTAATTGCTTGAGAGTTAAATAAAGACACATAGGGATAAATGAACCGTGATGTTTGGGGAAGTTGTATGTAGTTTGGTATATAGGGCTAGTTGTCAACCAATATCTATTCTCTATTTTGCATTTATTTTAGAAGACTGATTTTGTTTGTAAGGGCAATGTGGTCAGTCTCCCTTGTAGCTATGTTTGTCCATATGATTAAGTTCTAGCCCATGAGATATAAAGTACAGGGTTGTGTGGGACTCTGATAACACTTTAGAGCCATCAATGTACACTTAAAACTTTTTTTAAAATAAGAGAAAAAGATACACTTTTGTTCTGTTTAAGCCACTGGTTTTGAGTTCTTCTGTTATTTGAAGTAGAACAAAATTTTGATTGATGTAGAGTAACTGGAACGAAGAGTGAGGAAGGAGTCCTTCTTTAGTAAGGCAGTTTGAAAATATTTGGAGAGAGATAATAAAATGTATTATAGCCCATGTGAGGAGTTGGGATTGTCTCATAAACCAGTGTTTCTCCATTCTGGCTACTTTGTAATCACCTGGAGACTTAAAAAAAAAATAAAAACATATAACTTCCAGGTCCCACCTTAAACCAACTGAATTGATCTCTAGGGTAGGGATTTTCAACCTTGACTGCACATTTAAATCATGATGCCCAGGCCACATCCAGACCTAATATGTCAGAATCTCTGGGGGTGGGAACTTGGGCATCAGTATTTCTAAAAATCTCCCAGGTTATTAAAATGTTCAGCCAGGGGTAAGAAACATTGCTGTAACCAATAGACTTGGAGAGTCTTATGAGAATTTTAAGTAGGTTGGAAAGATTTAGTTTATGTGTTATCATTTTGGCTGCAGTGTGGAGGATCAATTGATTAAGAAAAAAATTATGTTTTAGAATGAAATGTACTACTTTCCTCTAAATTGGGCAAAAGACTTCCTTGGAGTAATAAAATCTCCATTTTCTACATTAATATGAGTAGGTGTGTACCCCCAGGCGTGGTATGACCTAATTTTTAAAAGACCCTAGACAAGAAATCAGAGTATCTTAGTAAGCCTCATCTTAATCATATCAATTTGAGGGGCTTCTGGCTGTAGCTATTGGAAATCCCACTAAAATTGACTTGATCGATAAGAGTATTTATTATTTCACCTAATAAAGTCCAGAGGTAGGGTGCTTCAAGATTTAGTTCATTCATCAGATTAATGGTGACATTAAATCCTTCCACCTTGCTCCTCTGCCATTCTCAGTGGATGACTTATGGTTGTTGTAGATCCAAGTGTTACATGTAGATAATAATATCCAGAGATAGGAAGAGAGAATAGCATGCCTTTTTGTTCTTGGTTAAGAGTGAGGACAGTGTCTGATGAGCCCTTCAAGCCCATTTCCTCTAACATCTGATTGGTCAGAATTATATCACATGACCATTCTTCTTTTTGGGGGGGTGGGAGTGGGAAGATTAACCCTGGAGCTAACATCCACCACCAATCCTTCTCTTTTTGCTGAGGAAGATTGGCCCTGAGCTAACATCCGTGCCATCTTTCTCTACTTCATATGTGGGACACCTGCCACAGCATGGCTTGATAAGCAGTGCATAGGTCTGCACCTGGGATCTGAACAAGAACCCTGAGCCACCAAAGCAGAGCACACAAACTTAAGTGCTACACCACCAGGCTGGCCCCATCACATGACCATTCTTAAAAACAATCACTGTCTTCAGGATGAATTACCATGATTGCCTGCTCTCAGTTCTACCTGCTGTCTGTGGATCTTACTGAAATTTGAGTTTTAAGTAGGGCCAAATTGCAGGAAACCCCTTAGAAAACACTATCTATGGCAAAATATACAGACACAGAAAATCCTAACTATAGATTTAAAACAGGAAGACAACCAAAACTGAAACTGTGAGCACCTCCAGAGCCAGGAGGAAACGGAGCTTCTTCATCTAGAGTCAATTGGATGGAGAACATGTGAAGACAGGAGGCGGAAGTGGCAGGGCTTCCCTGTGTTGTTGGCACACTGTGGTAAGGGAGCTAAAAAGATCTGCATTGACTCTGTTATTAATTATACTGTGGCACTAAATGCCTAACCTTTCTTGATCTCAGTTTCTTTGGTATAATGATTATAATAATTTCAAGACTTCCTAACGTGACTTTTTTTGGAAAAAAATTGGGAAATTAGATACTTAGTTTATTATCTACAAATTGCAATTATTATAGAAGTTTTTAACATATATTTTATAGCTACTGTAATAGTAAAAACAGATAGATGTTTATGACTTCAGCATAGACTCAAACTTGATGTCAGTTGTAGGCTGTTATCAGGTCCTTCAGGCAGCCTGCATTCCTTGCCTTGTGGCCCCCTCAATCTTCAAAGCCAGCAACGGAGGATCTCCCTTGTTCACATGCCTCTTATGCTTCAAATCTTGGAATTCTAGAAGATCCCAGTCTCTTTCAAGAGCTCACCTAATTAAGTCAAGCCCATCCAGGATAGTCACCTGTCTTAAGGTTAACAGTTTTGAGACCTTAGTTGCGTCTACAAAAATCCCTTTACAGCAGCACCTAGATTAATATTGGTATCAATAGATGATAGAAGGTGTGTTATACTGGGGAGAAGGCATCTTGGGGTCGTTTTAAGATTCTACCTACTGTAAGGACCCTGGAAAATATTATGCATATGATTTACATATTTCAAGGCCTTTCTTGTTTTGGTCCCAACCTTGCTTTCTTTTCTTGCCTATCATTAATCTCCTTTGCAAAGCAGTTCCATCCAAACTAATTTATTAATTGTTAATCTAAAAACGCTTATGTGTTTCTGTCTTTGTCTTTTGCACTTTCCATTTGGTTTGCCAGAAGTCGTCTGATTTTTATTCTGTTTTTCACAACTCGTAAGTACAAATTTTAACTACTGTATAATTTTCACCAGCATTTCCATCTGAAATTATCATTTTTCTGTTTTGTTGATATATATGCACCAGCCATTTTTAGATTTTTGGCAATGTAGGGGACATATTTTCAGTAGCAGCGCACTATTTCTCTAAAACAAAGGAGTTTGAGGTCAGTTGCATGCTACCTGTTGAGCCATCTTGTTTGCATAAGTGCTGCTTAATTAGAAGAACATGTTCAATAGAGGATTAAGGGGACTCAGATTAGTTAAGGAAGACATTAGAATACCTTTTTGTTCCAAGATTTTTCTTGTTCTGATTCGGAAATACTTTGACTCTTTGATATTAATTACAGCTATTTACTGCACTGTATGTCTTAATTATTGAGCAATATGGCCACAGTTATTAAATGCATATAAGATTAATTTTTGTGGACTTACTAAGTGTTTGTTTTTCTCCTTTAGGCTCCACAATGAATTGATCACGTAGCAGGTTCCTGCTTACAGGATGCAGTGTATAGTGGACAATACCCTTTGGGGTAAGATCTAGGTTTACATCCTGGCCCTACATGGAATTTGGGCAAGTTATGTAATGTTTTGGGGCCTTATTGCATTTGAAAAAAGGGAGATAATAAATATATGTCAAAGAGTTATTGTGAAGATTTATGAGATTTTTTAAAGCAGATGGAACAAGTAGGTAATAAATAATGGTTTTCTTTTTTATCTTTCCTCCTTCTCACAATTCCCAGTAATTTGAAAAAGTATGCATTTTAAATTGAATGTTTAAAGTGATATGTGGTAATAAAGGGAAAAATTTGATATTAATCTCCTCAAAATAATATTGAAAGGTGTTAGAATCCTGCTGTGAAAGTTAGACGGTAAGTTAGCAAGGGGTCTATTACATATCCCCTCAAAGAGATATAATCTGATGGAGGATACTACCACACTAAACAAAACCACAAACTAACACACTAAGAAACTGAAAATCCAAAGTGGGGTAGGGAGATTGGTTAACAGTCAAATCTTGTTCTTGTACAGTAATGTTGGCAGATAGGCAAATATTGGCATGGCAGTCTCCCCTTCAGTAAGAGACAAGAAAAGGTATATTGACTTAGAATATTATGCACTGCTTCGTATTTCTTATTCAACATTTTAGATGTGTTATGGGGATATAAACATGCTGGTCCTAAGGGTATATATATTCCTCTCCACATGATTATTTTTTGTTGTAAATTTGTACATTTTAAATATGGCATAAATGATCAGACTTTGTGTGCTTAGTCAATGTCAGTCTACCTTCTGAGAAATAGAGTTGTTGCTCTCTCTACAGTAATGAATTCAGATTTTTGAGACTGCAAAACTAAGCCCCAAATCCTTTTGTAGAACTGCATCCTGGAATTATACAAAGGCTTAATGATGGAAGGGAAGATTGAGAGAGTGAGATGATGGGAAAAGAAGTCTGTTTCCATATTCTAACACGTGGTCACTATATTGAAAAAAAGGATAACATAAGTTCGATGCTTTTCATGGAGGAATAAGGTACTTCATTATACATGTTTAAGCCATTTTTTTTAAAAGTCAGCTATTGTATTTTAAAACTTAAATATTTGATGGGGTCGGTCCCATGGTGTAGTGGTTGGGTTCAGTGCACTCTGCTTCAGTGGCCCAGGTTCACAGTTTCAGATCCCAGGCCTAGACCTATGCCACTCATCAGCCATACTGTGACGGCCACCCACGTATCAAGTGGAGGAAGACTGGCACAGATGTTAGCTCAGAGCTAATCTTTCTCAACAATAAAAAGAGGAGGATTGGCAAAAGATGTTAGCTCACGGCTAATCTTTCTCAGCAAAACAAAAGCAAAAACACTTAAGAATTGAGGAGTTTTTGTGATAGATGTTTTAAAGTATGATTAATCATTAAAATGCTGACAAAATAAGTAGAGATATGTACTATTTTGCATGTAGGAGGAAATCATCTTTCTCTTCTATCAATTAACTATATAAGAGGCACTTTAGACACAGGTAAGGGGAAGAGAGATATTACAGAAATCTGATAAAACCATTAGAAAGGAATAACATAAAAAAGATTACTGAATCCTGGTACTCTAAAGAAGGCACTGGGAACAACATGGTGAACAGGAAGAAGAGGATCAAGAACATAAGTAGGGTGAAAAAAATCCCTGCAGAGACGTGAAGAAGCTCCAACGTTGACTGTCTTTCTTACACAAATAAATTTCTATAGGCAAACCATGAGCTATATATTTAAAACAATTGAAATTGCAAGTTTTATTCAAGTCAATAAATGTGTGTATTGAATGGATATTATGTATTATAAACTATGTTAATTTATGTTGCTTCATAATGAATAAAAGATGATTCCAGTATTCTAGTGGTTCACAAGGGTGGTAAAATTTATCTGGTTATAAAAATTGCAATACATGATGATAAGATATAATAAAATGTGATGATAGTGGCAAGGTCAGGGTCCTAGGAGATGGTGAAGGAGTGTGGAGTACCTAACTTCTAGGACAGTCAAGCCAAGATTCACAAAAACATTAAAACCATGGCTGAAATTTGAAAATAACTTGAAGTTCACAAAGCAGGTAAGGCCAGAAGGACAGACTACCTGGAAGGGTAATCTACTTACAACATCTGTTATGCCCTTAGGAGTTGATCTGGGTCCAAATGACCTGGCTGGTACTATCTCCCTGTTTGATCTGACCACTCCATATGTATTCATCTTGAACTTGATACCTCAATCAAACAGTATGACCTTCCTTAATTAAGGCATACCATTCTTTACATTGTTTTAATTTTTTTGACTATATTATTCTAAGTTTTTGGTTTTATGCCTTAGCAGACAGTTGTTTCAGAGTAGATAATTTTTGTAGAAATTATTCATTAAATCACTGAATCCCAAAAAAGAGGGAATATATTTAAAAATACAGCTTACTATATGGATTGAAAAATTGTATTAATTATATATGAGAAAGAAACTATTTTATATCCACTTCTGTTATTCCTGTTTTGCAAAACCTACTTTGATTTATATCTTGTCTGGTTTTCATTTCTAAATGACTGTAGAAACACTAAAATTAGGTTAAAGAAATGTCACGGGGTATTTCTACACATGTATGAATTTAAGTAATGTGATGCTATCTATCAGCAAAGGGGAAACTGGAGCTATTATGAGTCTGAATTATTTAAAAAGTATATTAATTCCGATTTGCAAAGAGCTTGACAAAATCATATACATTTGGTCTACCATCTATTACAATTTCTGATGTGTCATTTGCATTTTATTTAAAAAATTGAGATTATATATATTTAGTGGAAATACTTAAATTTCCCTTTTCTCCTCCCTGGCTTTTCCTTGTATAAGTGTGTAGTTTTTCTGTGTAGCCCTATGAATCTATAGAATTTTAGACTTGATAAGTAGTTAATTTGCATATGTCCATCTCCCATAAATTTTAGGGAGTATAGATTCTTTTTCAACTTTGTTGGTATCTTCTATGACAACTAGTATGGCACTATTTATTTTAAGGGGGAATAAAAAGGAGCTATTTTTTCAAATGTAATTACTCTACTTGAATAAATCTATTGAAAATATTTTTTTCTAAACCAAGAAAAACAGTTATTTTCAAGTATTTTACTTCTTTTGAAAGATAAGATTTTAAAAATAAAAGTGTCATGTGTAGAATATATTTCTGAGCAATCCTTCCCCACTCCCCAGGAAACCAAAATAACAAGTGGAAAAGACAGAGAAGCCAATAATATCTATTTGGAAAAAAAGAGGCTTTTATAGTCAAGTTTATTATTTATCCAGGGCTTATTTTGTGGCAGACATTTTTCTAAAGACTGTATATTAACACAGATATGTACAGATAAGCAGTATTAAGTTCTTCATTTCACAGAAGAGACAACAGTCATAGATAATTAATTAGCTTGTTGATGTCACACAGCTAGTAAAGAACAGAAGTCCGCTGAGCTCAGGCAATCCAGCTCCAGACCCCAAGTTCTTAATCATTATGCTTTCTTACCTCTAAGGTATAATGAGATATACTTTTATGGAAGAAGTACATATATAGTACGTGCTGCTCTTTTCTACAACTTCCAACCTTGAACCATGAAATGTCTATGTTCAGAACATCAAAGCAACATTACTGTAACAAGTGCCCTTGGCAGAAATATCACCTTCCGTCCTAGATATGGTGAAGAGAGTTATTTTCTTCACCGAAAAGATCTTGGAAATCTTTCGGTATGACTCTTGACCTAAGTTTTTTGATATGGAGGAAGACTATATTATTTACATTGATGAATCTGAAAATAAAGTGTTATAGGATAGTATAGATGTTAAATATGATTCTGATTAGTGCTAATTGGTTCTGTGATAGCACATTGTAAGTTCCTGTTCCCTGAGCTCTGGGCCCTGTGAAGCCAAATGTGGCTATTTCCATTAGATTTTGCTGGTGAACTGTGAGTATGTGTTGTTATTTTTCGCACTTACTATGCTTAAAATAAAATTTACAAAAAAGCGATAATTTTTTATATTTTTTTGTAATTACTGTAAATATTTATAAATTTGTTCTGCTAATTTTGTCTGATTATTTTTCAAGCCCATACTCTCCAGGCATCTGTTTGAATAATTTACTTTATGTCAAGGCGACATTCGCGACCTTTGGGAAGAAGCATCATATGTGTGATATTGAAAAAATACTATTGTGTAGTAGAAAGACACGGGATTGTAGAATATAATCCTACTCTGTGATTTATTAGTTTATGGCCTTGGGCAACTTACCTAACCTTTCTAAACCTCACTTTTTCATCAATAATAACGGGATTAACAACAATTATTTTCAACTTTTTTCTCAATAAGAGAAGATATTTAAAACCTGTCACAGATTAACCAATTAAAATATCAATTTTCTTTTATACTGTTTATATTTCTAAGAACAATTCTTTAGACTTCCACCATTTATCAATCAAGAATCATAGACTTAAAGAATTTCAGATCCCAAGGCAAAAATAAAACCAATAATTATTTATCCTGGTTTATTTCATCTTTAGACAGTGGTAATTTTTAGAATACTAAGTCAAAAATCTTCTCTCTGATTTTCATCCATGGATCCAACTTCTGATGCCTGAGGCCAAAGAAAACAGTCAAATTGTTTCTAATTATATCTAATTTGGCTTCACTATTAATATTTCAAATAGAAATTTTAAGAGCTCAATATCTAAATTTTATTTTAATGATAATAGTGTTTCATAATATGCACAGATAATAAAAATCTACAGCTTATGCACTTTATAAAAGCACATTGTGTATATCATTATTGATACTGCAAATGAGTATCATTGATACTTATGTTTGAGATCAAGTGCCTCACTAATACATGTGTAAGAAAACTGACTGTTGGCGACGAATCTGATTTATTTGATTGATCTCAGAATTTTTCCATTTCCTTCAGTGTACTGATAGTGAAATTGCAGCTTATGCTATACAAGAAAGCAAGAACATGCTAAAGGAGTCTTAATCTTTTCAGTTAAAAAAAGTTCTCTTCTTAGAGAGAATGACAAGATCTTTGTAGAAATTGGAATTCTTTTTCCACGCTTATATTTGTTTCTTTGCTTTTCATTACTGAGAGGAAGCTGTTTACCTTGTTGCTCCTGTTAAGATCTTATATTAGTCTGGGCACTTTTTGTTTCAGGAGTGCAGGGGTCAACTGTACAAGTTTAAGAGAATAGCGCACTAGAAAGTTCATATTGGATCAAGTTCTCCTGGGTCTAGTGGCTCTCATGAAGCCATCAGGACTTGCTGTCTGAGGTTCTTGGGTCTTTTTCCCATGTGCTGCATCACTCAGGCAGCGGAATGTTGCCGTGAGGTAGTACTGTGGATACCAATAGCTCCAGGCTTTCACTCTATCCTCTCAGACAATAAGCTTAAGAAATGCGTCTTTTTATTGCAATTCCTAGAGAACTGCCAAAACCAGCTGCATGAGGCCCTTGGCAGGAGCCTCTTGCCTTAGTTAAGGGTGTTAACGGCTAGGGACATAAAATGTTCTTACTATTTTTTTGGGTTATGTACCCACTCCCAAAGTCAAAGGGTGGAATCAAGTGTACATATACCAGCTTGCGAATGACTTAGAAATAGTTGTTTCCTCAAGGGAAATCAAAATGTGAAGGAATTAAAGAAGAGTAAGAAGGAAAAATGTTCATTATGGCTCCTTTGTTTATTCTTTAATAGGTATGATGCTTGGAGAGCTTGTAAAACTTGCTTAAAGTCACACCACTAGCCATTGCTACAGTCCCCTCCCCCATCCAATCTCCTTGCTCTCTAGTACAACGTTATATAGTGTGAGACAATATAGATACTGCCCCACCACTTGTGTTGATGTTCTTATCCTTCATTGCTTTTTTGAAATGCTCGAATACCATAAATGTGAATGAATACAAAAAAGGTTTTATGTGAATAGAAACAAAAAATAGATTTCTACCTACAAGTATGATTTAGTCTCCAGCAAGAGAAAATCACTCCCATAGCAACAACTGGGAGAAAAACAAAAGATGAATTACAAATCTATGTCTTTTAATGCATTGGAAGTGAAGAAGACAAGATGAACCAAAATAACAGATAGGAAAGAACCCTTCTTAGATAAGCTTGAGATTGCCAAACGTTTTCTGTCCCTAGGGTCATGTGGTTGCAGGGTGAGGGGCAGCCTTAATCTAGTTAGATTAAAGTAGATTAATCTAGGGAGATTAATCAGTTCGGGAAGAGAAAACATCAGAACTTGTGATGGCCATGTGGACTGACATGCTGGATGGGCATCTAGAGGAACTCCAGGCTCATGGCTGTTTTCCTCACAGGACATTACAGACTGCTGAGATGATAGTGTAGAAGGCTCAGGGGTTGAGCTGGACAACCCAACTGAGTTCTTTCAGCTGGATGGTGCTTAGGAGGCAAAGTCCCATTAGAGGGATGACTTGCAATAACACACAGTACATCTTGTCCTGGAGACATTAGAAAAGAGAGATGAGCTAAACCTAACTAAAAACTGCAATCCAGCCCTGATCCGGATCAGTGCCTGATCAATTGAGGTGACAGCCCTTCCCTATCGCCTAACAAAGAGGAATACCCTCTCAAGGGGAGAAAATAGCATCAGCTTTAGTGTTAGTCTTTATATTTCTTTTATATACAATGTCCAGCATAAAAGATTATATTTTAATATATAGTGTATATGATATATATTATATAATATATAATGGATACATTATATTATAAAATTATTTGATATAAGAAATAACTAAATAATTGTTTATATTAATTAAGTAATTAAACCAGTACATATCAGTAACATTTTAATGATAAATCATTTATGTCATATATAACATAAATGTATATAAAACTCAAAGAATCACAAAAATGTGATTATCTTCTTTCTTCATTGACCAACTCTTTTTTTTTTTTCCCTCCTGATTCCTCCTTATCTTCTCAACCACTAAATGTTGGAGTGCTCCAACTCTCAGTCCTCTAAACTATCTCGTTTCTTCTCTTCACTCATTCTTTTTGTGATCTCATGGCATTAAATACCATCTACGAAGGATAATGTCCAAGAGGAATTCACCTCTCTGCGAACTCTGGACTTGCATATTCAACTGTACACTCAAATTTACCATTTCGAAGTCCATAGGCAAACCAGCTTGAAGCATCCTTAACAATACTCCAGATTTCCATTCAAAGCTTGTTTTTCTCACAGTCTTTATTTCAGAAAATGCAATTCCCACTTTCTAGGTAGTAAGACCAAAAACCCTGAAGCCACCTTCTCCCATTTCTTTTTCTCATGTAAAATCTCCAATCCAACAGCAAATCATGTTGGCTTTGTCTTCAATATATGTTAAACATATGGCCACTTATCATTTCACTCCCCTGTTCAAGCCATAATCATCTCTTACCTGGAGGCTTGCTTTAGCTGCAACTGGTCTACCAGGTTACACACTTGTTCTTGAGCAACCTGTTCTCAGCACAGGGCCCAGCATGAGAAATTGTCCACAATACTACTTTAAACGCTGGAACACTTCCAATCTCCATCAAAGGGAAGCTAATATCCTTACAACAATCGACCAGGCCCTACACAATCTATTTTTCTGTTACCTCTCTGAACTCGTTCCCTGTCACTCACCTCCTCACCCTTTGCTGCAGCTGTTCCTTTTGTTGTTCCTGAAAGGTACCCATGCCTGAGTGTGCTCGCTGCTGCCTGCACCTGGGATACTCTTCACACATAAGTCAGCATGGACATCTCTCTCATTTCTTTCATGTCTTTAATCCAACACCACAGAAATCAGGCCTTTTCTTGTAACTGTATTTGAAAATGACACTCTCCCCAACCTATACCCGATTACTCTTTTGTTCTCTGTGTTTTCTCCACAAAACAGATTACCACCACACACACCCATACACACGCGTTCACTTATGTATTTGATTACTGTCTTTCCTCTATGACTAGACTATGACTGTAATGAGGGAGGCAATTTTTTTGTCCTCTTTTGTTTATTGCTATGTTCCTATCATCTGCGACGTGGACTGGCACATACTAGGTACTTAATAAATAATAATTTAATAAATAAATACGAATATCATTAATGTTTCCTTAGCAAACATTGCTAATAAGATCTGATGTTCTCTTTATTGGAGAGATATCTTTATTTAGCAACAACTCAAAGAGTTTTGGAGTTATTTCATGGTATAATGAAGATATTATTTAAATCATACTTTTAAATCATTTGCACAATACACAATTGGGAAGAGAAGTCTCAGTGCTTCTACACACACATATAAAATGTACACAGAATTAACTTAGATAAGTGGTAGCAGGAAGCCAGATGTGTGTATGGTCAAGATTATCGATCATTTTATTAAACTTACAAATGAAGTTAGACTAAGAAGAAAATGGAAAGGATATCTGATATCCATTATTAGATACTCATTTAACGATTCTGGGAAATAGCAATTCTCATTCACATTTTCTGTTAACATCCTAAAAGTGGTCCTGTCTAACAGTGCAGCCATGGGGAGACGTGTTTTGATCAAGCCTGTTGCTTTTCCTTTCAAATTGAACTACATAATGCACCTGTGTAACTTCCCTTCTTAATCGGATCAGCAGGATCTCGTTGAACTGCACTGTAATGCTGCTGCAAGTTGAGCTTGCTTGAAGAAAGTGTCCTAATCTTTCTTCTCTAAAAGAATAAAGTACATAATACTTATATGTCTGTCCCCTAGATTTAGTAAAACTGGGCAAAACTTTGAACAGTATCTTTTTCTGCGCTTGTCTTGGATTTGGCACATGTTTTTACTAGTAAAACCATCTTTCTATTTTATTAAAAACTATAAACTCCAATTTCAGAGAAAAGAATTTTCTAAATCATATACTGAAAACTTCACTAATAATCTTGGGTTGCTATTTCTTTGAAAATAACATTGGTAGGAAGGCTAGCTTCTAGACTAAATGATTTAGGAAGAAGGAATCCCTGTTTCTTCGCTCATTTCCTGTTTTTGTGTAGCTCTTCCTGTACGCGTCATGCTTTTTCTTTTTCTCCTCCTATTATAATTAGCTGGCTCTGAATCAACAATTTGAAGTTAATAATTTACACACATTTGGGAGTTTTTTGCATCAGTGCTGTGTTTTATGACAGCATGATGTGTTTTTTTATTATCCCACACTAGCTGTGGAGGCCGTAGGAGCAAAGGCAGACGTACTCGTGGTGGTGGCAGGGTTTTAAAGAATCGTCCTGGTTTTCCTAAAGTGTCAATCATTTTCCAACTAGTAAAAACTTCAGAGGAGAATGTTCAGGAAAAAATCTACTATATTCATGGCCATATTTATCTTCGTATAGACTCATGGCTACACTTTCCTCTTAATTAGGAAATAATTGTAGTTTATAACTTCTCACTTGCCTTGTTTGGATCTTTTTTTGTTACATTAGTTATCAGGAAAACTCTTAAGGACTTTCGAAGGTTTAGGAAAATTTGAGTGGAAAAGGAAAAAACCTGAACATTCAACTATGATCACGGCAGCTAAAAGAAGATTGAGATTGTTGTTTTATATAAAAGGATCATATTATTTTAAACGACAGAGAAGATTCCTACAACACATTCTAACTTCCTAAAGCTTTAAGTTCCATGGTGCTCATTCTTCAGTTTTTCAACTTCCTTTAAGACTAATGCAATTGACTCCCTCCTTCTGCACATGACCAATTTAATTAACGTGGTCATACTTCCAGTCTTTTATATGTCAATCTTTAGCACAAAGCAATTGATCTTCTTGAGAATAATTGTTATAATTTCTAGTTTGTGTATCTCAATTGTTACAGATGGCACACGTCTGTATTATTATAGGTATGTGTTATTAATAAAAATGAAAAAAATTAGTATTGTAATAAGTAAAATTAGCATTTTGCAAATAGAAAGATTCAGCTGCACATATTTGCTAAAACACTTCATTATCAGAATGCATTCAATGATTTCTCTTTAATTTGTATACACCTCCAGGCTTGTTGATAGGTAAGAATATGTTCATACTACACAAAAGTTATATTTTAGCAAAAAAGCAAATCAGTGCATGTCATTATCCATATTAAGAAACTATTAGCAAATGTCTTTTTATAATTTGTTTGCAGGATTTGTCATTAAGCACCTAATTTCTACTAGATTTTATGCTGTGTATGGAAGCTGAGAGGATTGCTTAAAGAAAAATGTTGGCAGTAGAGCCAGCCTCAAGCCTAGTTTTAAATTAGTAAGTGAGTAAAGCTTTTCCTCTATTTTTTTCTTTCTTTCTTCCTTTCCTTTTTTCCTACTGTTTTTGTCTTTTGCCCAAAGTGCTACCTTTTATGAGGAAATACTTGCTAAACCAAATGCTTACTGACCATCTAAATGGGTCACAGTCAGGAGCCTTATGCAAATTCTTCTCCAGAAGAGGGTCATTCAGATTCCTGGTTCAATGTATTTACTTCATCAGGTGATCATTTCACTGAGCCAATTTGTGGGTGAGGGAGGTTAAACCAGGGGAAATAAAAAGACTAGAAGAGTGGAGAATAGCTAAGAAATTTAGTGATCTTGTATACTATATTGGTGATATATATTAGATATATATTAGAACAATAGATCTCGTTCAGGTAATAACTTCAAATCCTCTTGATTCCACAGTTGTTTTTTTTTTTTTTTTTTTTTTGGTGAAGAAGACTGGCCCTGAGCTAATATCTATTGCCAATCTGCCTCTTTTTGCTTGAGGAAGATTGTCACTGAGTTCACATCTATGCTAGCCTTCCTCTATTTTGTATGTGGGATTCCACTGCAGCATGGCTTGATGAGTGGTGTAGAGGTCCATGCTCTGGGATACAAACTCATGAACCCTACACCACTGAAGCAGAGTGCACGATCTTAACCACTATCCCACCAGGGCAGCCCCTTCACAGATTTTTTTTTAACATAAACAATGGACAAGACACTGAACCATATATAACTACGGAGATGATCCAGCTTTGCCTTCAAAAAATTTATAAACCAGTAGGTAAAATATCATAATTGTATAAATAGGTATAATATAAGGATTGATGTGACAAATGCCTTTAAGGTATAAAAATCAAATCTTCAGTTAAAAACTCTTAATTATTTTATAAAATCCTGTGTTGGAATGAGGATATTGATGTTAAGATACCAGAAATGTCATTAAGATCTACACTTGATCAGAGTATGAGAGAAATTTTACCCAGGGTTAAAGTTAACATTCACCTTACTTCAACCTTTGCTTAAACGTGAAGCTTAATTAAAGTCACTTCATATCTTTGTAGATACTGGGAAACTTTGTCTCTGTTTTGAACAAAATGTTAACTTTTCTTTAAAATATTTAAATCCTTTCTTGGACACCACATTTTATTTATTGATGTAAAGGTTTACAAATATCAATATCTTTTACATTCGAAATTAGTGTCTTCTAATGAGGGTTTTTTTGGGCAGATCATTTGCAATTCATACTGTAGACAAATGAATACATCTTTTGAAAAATTATGGAATTTCTTTGGGCCAATCAGACACATAGTACATGGAGTAGAGCGAAGGATGGGGCCGAGGAAGGGGATATGAAGGAGGAGAAAGGGGAAAAATAAGGAGAATCTTCCTGCTGTGTAAAGCATCCCACAGCTTCTTTCCCTGAAAACATATAAGACAACATTAGAGATGCAATTGCAGTTCATAACTCTCCTTACTGAGAGATAGCCAAAAGCATTTGAGTCGTGGGGAACAATAAATGTCACAAAGAATGGTAATGTGAACATTGCAAATCACGAAGATTTCAAACAACAGTGTTGTGTCTAAATTTCAGCCACATTATGCATTATTGAAAGCTGCACAAATTACAAAAAGATCAATATACAGAATTTTTCTTTTGTTGTTCACTTTACAGCCACTTATAAATTATTTTATCTATTTACAAAAGAAAAAATGTTTATAATGGAGTTTTTGAAAATAAAGAAAAGTGTAATGAGGAAATCAGATTCACACATAATCTCACTTACCCAGCTGTAACCACATATCAGTTAAGACTATTTTGGTTGCAAGTGGTAGAAATCTGATCTGAATCAGCATAAACACAGGAAAAAATGAATTTACTTAAAGATAGTATGGTGTTTTACAGAAACAAAGTAAAAAAACTGCAGGATCTCAGGAATACATGAAACCAGACACTCGAATACAATCAGGTCTTTTTCTCTCATCCTCATTTCTACACGTGGCTTCAGTATGTGCCCCCCACTGTATCTGGACGAACAGGAAACACTGCATATTTTTTAGTTTCAGCCACAGGAAAGAGAATGACGTTACAATGACAGTCCAACAATACTAAGGAATGAGAGTAGTCTTACATTTCAAATGCACACGCTTGGAACAAGGTCTGTGTCCAAGTGAGGGTCACGTGGTACTACCTTGGAGATGCTGACAGTAACCCTGTGGTTGGAGACGGAGAGTTCAGACAAAGGTGCTAGGGCAAGAAAATCCCGTGGGTGTCCACCGCAAAGACCGTTAACATCTTGAAGTACTGTCTCTTGTGGTATAAGACATTTTTAAAATGCAAATTAACTCAACAGTGGTCTATTTGAAAAGGAAGTGATATGATAGTATAATGAGGAAGTCCTGTTGGTTCATGCCGCCAAATTTCCCAACATGTTCATGTTTTAAAGAGATTAGGGGCAAGTTTTCTTCCCATCAAAGGCTTAACAGTATAGGGAGAACTTATAAAAAGAGCTGAATATAATACAGAGCTACTTTTCTTTCATAGGAGTGACTGCTTTAGAGGCTTGAAAAATACTACACTTTCAACTATGTTAAGATGTCTGGACAAGCTGAAAGTGCTAATAAAGAAACTGTAAAGATATACTCCTGTGTGAAAAGAAAAGTAAATGTCCTTCAGGATTTTTATTTCAAAGGAGGAAGCAAGCAAGGCCCCCAGTGTTTAAGACTGCAAAGATCCCTCACTGCGATGCTAGGTAAAATGCCCAGAGAAATTTAACCGTCCAATGTTTTTGATGGGATTGTTACCATTTTTGTTGGTGCTCTGGTTACAAAATTTCAATATTTAAGCTGACTGCTACTACATCTAATTTTCCCATAAATTCAATTACTTTTATTGTGTGATTTTGTAGAATGAAGGTTTTTCAGGGACACATATATGGTATTTCAGCTGAAATGCTTGTATATGCATTCTGGCTTTTTTTCTCTTTTTATATCTGTACACACACACATGTGCACACACCACATATACACATTTATACACATACACAAATGCCAATATCTTTAAAACACATTTAAATATTAATACTCATGTTATGGGCTGACTTGCGTCCCTCTCCTCAATTTGTATGTTGAAATCCTAACCTTAAGTGCCTCAGGATGTGTTTGGAGACAGGGCTTTGACAGAGGTAATTACACTGAAATGAAGTGGTTAGGATGGGCCCTATTCTAAAATGACTGGTGTTTTTATGAGGAAATTTGGACGCAGACATGTACCGAGCAAAGGCAATGTAAAGACATAAGGAGAAGATGGATGTCCACAATCCAAGTAGAGAGACCTGGGACAGACATGTCCCTCATGATTCTCAGAAGGAGCCAATCCTGCCAGCACCCTGATCTAGGACTTCTAACCTCCAGAGCAGTGAGAAAATAAATTTCTCTTTAAGCCACCCAATCTGTAGTACTTTGTTATGGCAGCCCCAGCAAACTCATACAACTCACTTAACATAGTTAATTTATAAATTGTAGAATATTGCTTTTGTAACTGGCCTTTTTTCTTTAACGTGTTCTGAACATTTTCCCATATCTATAATATCTCTTTTTTTTTTTTTTAAGATTTTATGTTTTTCTCCCCAGTACCCAGCCCCCCGGTACGTAGTTGTATATTCTTTGTTGTGGGTCCTTCTAGTTGTGGCATGTGGGACGCTGCCTCAGCGTGGTTTGATGAGCAGTGCCATGTCCGCACCCAGGATTCGAGCCAATGAAACACTGGGCCTCCTACAGCGGAGCGCGCAAACTTAACCACTCGGCCACGGGGCCAGCCCCTCTATAATATCTCTTTTAGTGACTGTGTAGTGTTCCAATTGTTGAATAGCTAAAGTGTTTCAAATTTTTCATTTTTATAAAGGATGCTGCAATAATAAACTTGTGAATACATCTTTGCTCACATCTGTAGTTATTTTATGGTGAGTTCCTACAGTGATAAATTATTGTGCTTCATTATTTTTACATTTTAAAATGCTGATATAAATTACTTAATAGCCCTCAGCAATGTTATACCAATTTATACATCTACCTGTTCTTGCATGAGGGTGCCTAATTCTCTATAATTTTTAGTTCTGAGCAATTTCATTTTTTAAAGTCATACAAATTTGATTGTGTAAAACTGGGAACTCATGTTCTAAGTTAACGTTACTTGGTTAATGGAGAAGCTGACCGTTTTTGTTCTAGATATTTTTGTCATATGTTCTATTACTGTAAATTCTCCATTGCTATCAGTTGAGATTTTTTTGGTGCCTAGTCTGTGTGTCCTATAGACATTTATAGGAAATGAGCTGACCGTCTTTAAAATAACTATGTTATAACAAACAGCTTGCTCCAGGATCTTAAAAAATATTAAGTCTGAATGTTATTAACAGACCTTGAAGGCAAGGTTATGTGATGTTTAAATAATACTTATGTAAAATTTAAGATTAGACAATACATAACATTTTTCTTCATCTTTGTTGATTCTCCAGTTTGAGGGGAATGAACAGAATATTTCACAGCATCATTTATCCTATCATATTACATTGAAATAGAACCATGCATGTAAGGAGTGTTTTGTTTGTAGATTTAGATTGCCATTCTGTAGAATCTATATAAACTGTAGGAGCAGTTACTCTGTTAGCGTGTGTGCATGTAACTAGTTACTGTAACAAATTCAAATAAGAAGGCTCTTAGTGTAGCATAACTCTTCTATCTGTCCTCTTCAGGAAGATCAGGGCGGTAATATACAATGAAATAAGATTAACAGTATGTATTTGATTCTATTATTTCTATTATGGATCATTATCTTCTAAAATAATTATATCTTGATTTTAAGACAATTGAATCAACTATTTCACTTCTTAAAATCTTTAAAACTATTATAGTCATTAACAAATAGTTCAATCACTCAATAATCTTAAAAAAGTGCTAGAAGTATTTAAGTACAGTATTGATAAAGAGTAATATCGATAAAATACTTTTCCTTATGATCTTTGAGAAATAAATCAGTTAACAGGAAGTAGTCACCACTAAAAGTTCTGTTGTAAGAAAATAGTCATCAGAGTAGTAATAAGGATTTTCTTGTGGACACTAAGTTTATCAACAGTTTTGGAAGCACACTTGTTTTTTTTGAGCACCATTTAAAATAATGTAGCACAGCAGATACTCTGCTCCCTACAGGTAGCAGGCATTGCCTGATTAATGATGAGGCTAGACCAACATCGAAGCCCTTTACCAAAAGAATGCAACAAATACATCAAAAAGTTAATAAAATTTAGTTGTTGGGGGTTTTCTTGTGTGAGGAAGATTGGCTCTGAGCTAACACCTGTTGCCAATCTTCCTCTTTTTGCTTGAGGAAGATTGTTGCTGAGCTAACATCTATGCCAATCTTCATCTACTTTATGTGGGATGATGCCACAGCATGGCTTGATGAGCAGTGCTAAGTCTGTGCCTGGGATCCAAACCTGTGAGCTCCAGGCTGCCAAAGTGGAGGCCACAAACTTAACCATTGCATCACCGGCACCAATAAAATTTAGTATTGTTTAAAGTGAATTTATTAAAATCCCTAAGTCTGTAGTTGTTACATTAAAGAATATTTGTACGTGTGTGAGTTAAATTATAGCTCGTGAATGCTCAAGTGTTCTCTATTCACGTGAGTCTTTACAAGATTTCCCACTTGAGTTACTATAATAGATTCCTTGTGTCAAATACTTCAGAAGAAGAAGGAAAAGATGAAAGGCAAAAAAAGAGAAGTCAGTTAAGTAGTTATTTAAAAGTAACATATAAACATTTCTTGCACAATCATTGAATATGCAAGCAAACATCAATCCATATTTAATGGGTAATATAATTGATCTAAATAATTAAGTTATGCAAGCAATTTTTATTTTCTCAGACAAAAAAATAAGCAAATACATAAAATAAACAGCTTCCCTTTCTTACAGTAGGAATGCTGCACATTCAAAGTGTGCTTTTATGATCAGCTTTTTATATGACCTAAATACATGAACTGGAAATGCATGTGCCTCCTGAAATGAGGAACTCATCTCCAATATATCCGATTATAAAGAATGTTTAATGAAGTCTTTTTTTTCATTTCCCACAAAGATGAAACACAGTGTGTAAGAAGTCTCCAGAGTTGCAAATACTAACTGCACTTAATTCACACACAAAAACAATAATTTCAAGAAGTTCATTTACAAATGAAAGATAGGAAATGTAAATATCTATGAGTGGAAAAACACAAAAAGTTCAAACTTCTTTATTATAATCCCATTATTCTGAATGCAGACTTCCAACAGTGATTTCAAACAACATAATGGAGAAGGCACAGGAGGAAATAAAACAAGAAAACAGTGATATTTTAGAAAAATGGGATTTACTCCTTATGGGCAAACGAGGATACATTTAATTAAGAATTTATGATTCTCGGTAATTTACTCCTTAAGGTCCAGATTTGTGGAAATCTTTTTAAAATACTCTTGAATGGTAAAAACAGTAAGGAAAGACAATATTTCACTTTGGTCAATATTTATGTATGTGTATACATTGGAATTCAAAATCTCTGATAATAGAGGTCAAGAAATTCCATAATTTTTCAATTCAAAAGTATCCTAAGGTACAGATAAATCAATTCTTAAAGGTAAATATCATAATTTTCACCTACTATGTGATCAAAAAATACCTGTTGCATAAATGTTTCCAGATTAAATAAGATTTATCTACAATATATATTGAATGTTCCAACATTGGCCTTACATGAGAGGACAACTCAATTAGCCTTAATTATCAAGGACAGCCTGATCTGCCTGGCATTTGGACAGGTGCCCAGTGGTCTGTTGAACTCAGGTGCATAACCCCAGTTGAGGGACCATGTCACGGCACCATCTGTTTCTGATTCTGCCCAGATTTTTCTGCCCCTTGTGCTCAACTTGCTCAAATATTTCTGCTTGGTTTATGAATTTAGGGTCATTTTAGACAAAACTGTGAAGCAGATGATATCTCTCCTTGTATCCTCACATTTCCCCTTTAACCTCCCTTCAACATTCTGGAGGTCTAATGCCCATCCCCCAGGTGCTCATATGCTGTCCAAAGTCTTAAGCCACAGCAAACCACCGAAAGCTTGCCACATTTAACAGCTCCCCAACCTCAAAATTATTGCTTCAGGTGCTGACTGAAACAGTCAGCACTTTTAGTTGTAGCAACAGACACCAAATATGACTATTCTAAGCAAAAGATAATTCATTGGGAAGATGCTGAGAGTTCAAAAAATTCTTGAGGAACTGGGAGGAACTGAGTTCTGGGACTGAAAAAAACGTGACAGGGCAGCTGGAGATTCTAAGCAGCAAGCTCAGAGACTGTTGTAAACAAGCCTAAGCTCATTTCAAGACCAACCCTTCACACATTTTATCTGAGATCTGAATATCAAGAAATCCTAACAAAAACGAGCTGGAAAAGGCAAACGCCAAAAGCCTTCCCTCCTGCTACTTTTGGTGACAAATCTACTTTTTTATTATAAGATATTGTTATAGGAAGGAACAAATTGGAAATTTTATAATAAGATAATTATCTATAAAAATCTCTGTGAAAGTGACTCTGAGTCTGATCTGAGATGAGATCAAGCTATTGTAAACCCAAGCATCATGTGGTCAATGCAACTTCCAAAGAGTCTTTAAGTCATTCTTGACCGCATAACTCACATGATTCATGGTTTCATGGCCAATAACTGGCAGGAGAGAAAGACTTCAGGTATCAGGATTAAATGGGTTTTTTAGGACAAGTCTTCCAAGTCTGTATTATTACCAGAAATTTGTAGTCCAGTGATGTGGACAAATGCGCTAAATTGAAGCCATTAAATTCACTCAATTTGAGATCAGATCCAGATTAAGCCCAAACCTCTAAAGGTGAAAGTCAAATATATTAAATCAATATATATCATGAAGCTTCATGCAAGATGGTTCCAAGCCATTAAAAATCTGTTAAAAATTGAGATATAAATTATTCACCAAACAAGAAAGTCCATAACACGTTCAATTTCAATATCTCTGTCATCTTCACCTTCCAATAGATTCTATTGCATTTCACTTTAATATAAACTTCAGCAAAAATTTGTGGATTGCAAGTGTTTCGGAACATAACAGTATGCTTAAGTTTTGCCCAGACTAATAGACTTTGAACATTTGAATCACTAGTTAAAATTGCTAAATCCCCATGGGGCTGGCCCCGTGGCCGAGTGGGTGAGTTCGCACACTCCGCAGCAGGCGGCCCAGTGTTTCGTTGGTTCGAATCCTGGGCGCGGACATGGCACTGCTCATCAGGCCACGCTGAGGCGGCGTCCCACATGCCACAACTAGAAGAACCCACAACGAAGAATACACAACTATGTACCAGGGGGCTTTGGGGAGAAAAAGGAAAAAATAAAATCTTAAAAAAAAAAAAAATTGCTAAATCCTCCACTTCAGAGATCAATACTATGGGAACAAAATTTCCAATTACTAAGAGCTTTTTTCTGACCAAAGAGACTAAAAAGGATTTCTGTCCCCTTGGTCCACTTTCTTTCCGCATATGCATGTTGGTATCTCTGTTAGGGTTGAGAAGAATAAAAGAAGGAAAACCTAAATTAAGAGATGAGTACTTTCCACATTGTCAGAGATAAAATCATAATAGCAATAAATGAAGACTATTTAGAAGAACTTGCTCATTACATTGAAGGATATCTATATCTGTCTATCTAGCTACCTGTACAGTCTAACTCAAGGGGGTCAGAGATTTTTATCTTTGCTGTTCACTTGTGTATCTCATGCACACAGAACTGTCTCTGGAACATTGTAGAGATTTAATAAATAGTTATTAAATGAGAAGGGATACTTCAATAATATAGCAGATACATAAATAGATACTCTAGGCTTCTAAGTATTTTAATCAAATACCACTTGTGGTCTATTCCCACATGTCTTTTAACAGATTTTTAATAGCTTGGAACCATCTTGCATGAAGCTTCATGATATATATTGATTTAATATATTTGACTTTCACCTTTAGAGGTTTGGGCTTAATCTGGATCTGATCTCAAATTGAGTGAATTTAATGGCTTCAATTTAGCGCATTTGTCCACATCACTGGACTACAAATTTCTGGTAATAATACAGACTTGGAAGACTTCGCTCAGGAGAAGCCTGGGATTTGTATGGGGTTGCTAAACAGTAGGCTAATCCTTGGCTTAGTCACTTGGCATCTAACAGTGCTGTTAATTTCTTATCTTCACGAACATAATCTTCCACAAAATTTATTATGAAAAAGAGAAAATATGGTTCAGTGAAAAATATTACTCATGAAAAGGGATGAAAGGAATGCTAAGTTTATCTTGTTCCTGTAGAGGAAGAAAATTGCAATCTTACAAATAATTCAGGCACCAAGTGAGTCCAGGAGAAATTTACACGTAACTGAGATACCTGGCTTTTGCTTACATCACCTGGATAATTCTTTCAGTTCTTGCCTTGAAAGAATTATCTTCACGGCCAGCTGATCATGAGAATGCTTTCACATACCTAATCATAACCACAGAGGGACTACTCAAAATTGTATTACCTCCTGACTTCCTGTGTAACAGCTCACTACAAATGAGGACAGAGAGGAATATACATCTCATATGCCAAATATCCCTCCATATAGAGAGGAAAATGCTGGACTTTATGTTTGCAAAACATATGTTTTGCATATGTTTGCAAAATATGGCCTTTATGAGGAAAGTTTCCTATTACCAAAGTTGTATCTAGATTCATAAGGAGAAAACAGAAAGGAAAATTCTTCAGAAGGTAACAGAAATGGAGATTTCTATGCAGCCTTGTTATGGTGCAGTTGCAAAAGAATCACATCGAATAACAATTTAGTATATTTTAACATGCTCATTTAATAATTAATTTGCTCTTTAAACTCAATTATGTATGCATGTCTTTTCCTTCTCTGACTTCTATTTACCAGGAACTCCATCCAAACTATTATCAGAAACTGCATTGTCAACTATATCACAATAACTTGGCTTGAAGTTACCAACACCTTTCATATCTCATAAAGGTAAAAGCATGTCTATTCCTAGGATTCTTGATGGTGCATATGTTAATAAATAGATAACAATAGTATTTAGAGTGTCTATATTTTTATTAGTGAAAGGACTTCCTAGCATCACCAGGACATTAATTTCTTTTTGATATCTGAGTTAATTATTTAAAGATGTTACAAGAGGTAGAGAAAGTCGTAGATAAACTTTTGTAACAAAAGAACATGTGTGAAGTAGTCTTGTCCTAAATTTCAAACTGGAATCTGATCAAATATCTAGATCCAATTAGCATTTTTTAGGACATACAAAACAAAAGAATAAGACAACCATGGGGATATCTTAAAATCCAGACTTTAGACTACACTGTGGGAAAGTGACGTAAGTTCATCAACAAATAAATTGTAATGAGGAGAAAAAAGAGATAGAAGGAGAACGTGTACATTAAAAGGCCAATCTCATGGGGTTGAAGATAAAATTTAATGCGCTAAAATAGTCCATGTAGGGGCTGGCCCACGGGGCTGAGTGGTTAAGTTCGCAGGCTCTGCTTTGGTGGCCCATGGTTTCGGTGGTTTGGATCCTGGGTACAGACATCGCACCGCTCATTAGGCCATGTTGAGGTGGCATCCCACATAGCACAACCAGAAGGAACTACAACTAGAATATACAACTGTGTACTGTGGGGCTTTGAGGAGAAGAAGAGAAAAAAAAGAAGATTGGCCACAGATGTTAGCTCAGGTGCAAATCTTAAAAAAAAAAATAGTCTCTGTATGTTTCCTGCTTACTAAAAGTCTTAAAAGGCTGAACACTAGAGTCTAAAACTTCTAAAAGTAATTTGGAATTTATAATTCTAGAAATATTTCACTGATTTGAACTATTTATGTTTTTACTCTTAGTTCTCAAATATACTGGCATCCAGGTATTCTAGGATATATGGCAATATGGATCTCTAGGGTATTTCTAGTTTTTGGTTTAGGTTTAAAAAAGATATAAGTAATACTGTCTCTGAGAATAAATCCAAAACTTCATTGATATTTCACTTTACTCATCTAGGCAAACTAATAAATTCATATTTCAAGTATTTGCTGAATAAGTCTAGCCAACTTTAAATAAAACATTTAACATAATTTTGCTAACAAATAAATATTTCCTTTTCTTTTTTTATATCACAGCCATGAAAAATTATTATACCTTATGAATGAGAGATAACTGACAAGTAGGGTGCCCTTGTTAGATATAAACTACAATGAATCAGATGTTATCTGTCATATTCATCAAATCATTATGTCACTTTGATGATGTTTGATTTAGTTTCTTCTGTAAGGTGAACAGCTAGATGTGAATAAATTTTGATTTAATATGTGAAACGAGTAAAAAGACAACACACTACATAATTTATTACTGGTATTTATTTTCATTTTGTTTAAACTTGGGTTTCTATTTTCCTTTAACATTGTAATAAAAAATAATTGTTTTAGTTTTCATGATTAAAATAGCCCTATATGAGAAAATATCTAATAGAAAATTATGACTTTAAAAAATTAAACAGTAACGGGGCTGGCCCCGTGGCCGAGTGGTTAAGTTCGCGCAATCTGCAGCAGGCGGCCCAGTGTTTCGTTAGTTCGAATCCTGGGCGCGGACATGGCACTGCTCATCAGACCACGCTGAGGCAGCGTCCCACATGCCACAACTAGAAGAATCCACAACGAAGAATACACAACTATGTACCGGGGGGCTTTGGGGAGGAAAAGGAAAAAATAAAATCTTAAAAAAAAAAAAAAAAAAAAAAAAAATTAAACAGTAACCCAATTGCTGTATTGCTCAAGGCTCATAAATACCAGTTGAAGTTGAGATTTACTTGTAAACATGAACATAAACCCAATATGCATTCTGGAGTATTTTGAAGGTACATCAGGATACATTTTTAGAGTTAAAGGTAACAAAAGAAATATGTTGATTAGAAACAAAGAATAACACATTTGAAATTCAGCACCTTAAATCTTTCAAATTCACTGACCGTTACACACAGATTTAACTGGATCCTCAATTTTCTAGAATTAATTGAATTTTAGATATGGTTTTTAGGATGACAACTTTAATTTCTTGTTATTCTTTGGTATTTCACAAGCTGATCATTGCAAAGTAAAATCATATTAAAATATTGCGCATTTAAAGTTTGAGGTGTTTTTTCATTGCAAATATGAGTATAAAAAGAGGTGGGAAAAAAATGCAAGGCCACATGAAGACCCTACCTAAACTTTTGTTGTGCTTTTTAGCTTTATTTCTAAGCTGCTATTTTGGATTATGCTCATTTTGCATTTTCTTTTAATTGCTAGGTCAAAAATTTGTATAGAAAAAAACTTTTGTTACATATTAGAAGGTGAAATTTCAAACCATGTCAATTTTAAAAGAAAGTTCACAGAATTTTATAGAGATGTACTGACTACTCACAAAAGAAATGCAATGATAATTACAATTGAAAATTCGTTCATTAATAACTCATACCGTCTTCAGATTTATCGACAGAATCAGTCATAATTATTAAAATCCTGTTTTGAAAGGTTTTCCAAAACATCACTTTACAACATTTCCACAGAATTGTAGATGCTTGAAATAGAAAAGACTAATTCATCTGAAGAGTGCTGTCCAACGGAAATGTAATATGTTACAAAAGTGAGTCACAAATATCACTTAAAATTTTCTATAGTTACATAAAAATAGTAACGAGAACATGTGCAAGTAATTTTAATAATATATTTCATTCAGCACAAATATACAAAATATTTTCATTTCAACATATAATTACTATAAAATATTAGTGAGATATTTTGTATTCTTTTTCTCTGTTTCTTCAAAAATCATTATGTGTTTTACATTTAAAGCACATCTCAGTTTGGAATAAACATTTCATGCGCCCAATAGTCACATGTTATTGTCTGCGATGTGGGATGGCATAGATCTATAGCGCCCCACTATCTTGATCTTCAGGTGTGAGAATACTTATTTTGAAGTGAGTTGATGTGGATGAAGGCCAGAGATGTGATGTATTTAGATAGGTACTGGCCTCTAGAGAGGCAACAGAGCTACTGGATGCAAGAATAAACACTGGAGCCTACAGCAACTGAGTCCTGAGTCTCCTGTTGACTCTGTGTGTCAATAAGCTGTGTGACCTTGGCATGTTATCTTTCCTCCCATTTGCTTAGTTTCATCAAAGGTAATAATCTCACAGAGCAGTTACACAATGTATGTAAAGTTCTTATTACAGTTCCCCGTATATTAGGAGAATTATTGTAAGTATTCCTGCTTTACCCAACTTACTGTCTTTCTGTAAATTATTTATCTCCTATCATATACTTTCTACTGTTAAAAATCAGTTTGGAATAATTATTGATTGTAGAATTCATTTCAACATAATAAGAGCTTCTTGGATCAATATGCTACTGCTAAGTAAAACGTGTGCAATTTTTTTGAATATGTTTGTAAGGCTGAATAACTCACCTTCTCAGAACTGGCTATTAAAATCTAAAATCATCTGTTAAAATTTTAGATATTTCTGTATTTATACTATTTATCTTAGTACCAAATTAGCCAATTCTTTTATTGCATAGTATATAAATCAAGTTTCTGTATATTTTCATGTAACTTTTTAGTTATCACTGGACCAAACTCTTCATCCTTGTTTTTTTCCCCCCTTTTTAATATCTACTTATAATGCCACTTGATTCCCGTAGTCATTTTGAGCTTTTTCTCTGAACTCCTTCCAATCTGTCTACATTTCTCTGCTACTGAGGCAACCAGAACTGAATGGTACTTTGATGCAGTTCATCAGAATTACATAAGGAAGGCTATCATCCATGTGTCCCAGGATGTCATGATTCTCTGCCTGCAGATCAAAGTAACAGTGAACTTTTATGCATTTTATTGAAGCATCAGCCAGATCTTTTCAGTGGATGACTAAGGTGCTCTTAGAAGAGAAGAGTCAAAATTAATAAGACTCAGAGAGAGGGTCTAAAAGAAATGGAATCTATTCAACAGCATTTTCAGAACTTTTTTTAAAAGAGACTTTAGGCTTAGAATTGGACTTTATCAAAAACCATTTGAGGCAGGTAGATATTTGTCTAATGTTAGTGGGAATGGGGGAGTGGAGATAGGAAAAGTAAAGGATGGGAAAGGTAAATGTAAACATGACAATGACATTTTGCAGTCCTAGTGAGTTTATAAATAACTTCTTTGTAAATATATCAGTACACAGAAAATATATTGTCTAAATTTGTTCTTTTTTGTCTTTTGTTTTGATGTGCCCCAATTTTTTTTGTTTAATGTTTTTCAAATTCTTTACTAAAAAGTTTATTCAGATTTTGGTAACTACTTGATTATATGTTTGTAGTATCACATTTTTAGAGTAAATAAATTTAATTTTATATTTTTGCATTTGTGTCCATTTACAGAATGTAAAATATACACAAAGTACGTGCCAGTGAACCAAATTGTTCAGGCTGTGCAATTTCAGTTAGCTGATATAGTAGCCAAGCTCATTAGAAAAGTGTATGCCAAGCTAAATTTAAGAAGAAAAGATGATCTCCTTTCACTTTGGAGAATGTGAGAATGCAAAGACAGAATTAAAATGCCTACTGCAATCAAGACTCATTGACACTCTAAGGAAACCACAGGAGTTAGGCTACTACACTTCCTGGGTATTATTTTTAGCCAATTGAAGAAAGGAGTATTGTTTCTGTAATTCTTTGTGATTCTGTTTTGTGTAGTAAATCCTATTGAATTTATTTGTGCTTCTATCATGATGTTGGAGCTCATAAAAGCAGAGTATCTCATTTTTCTTTGATTAAATCCCTGTAATCTGGTGCCCAGTTACGCTTTGATAATAATGCTGCTGAAGAATCAACTTTGTAACTGATTGTTGTTAATATCTAGTACAGGAAACACTGAATAAGTCATTGGATTAAAATCCAAGTATGACAATATTGTGTTGTTGGCATTTACATGTGAACATGTGAATGCCAAGATCTTGCATCTTTCAAAATTTAGGCAATATACCTGAATTTAGAAATCCTACTTATTCTGAATAAACATACATTCCTGTACTTAGAATTTTGAGAAGGTTAGTATAATGGCGATTTTTAATATGTAATCGGCACCTGAAAAAACCTGAATATACTAAAATATGAAATATAAAGTTACTTTAATGATTTTGACAATAATTGCACTCATCAAGTTCAAGCTAAATAATGTTTTAAGCTTATAACTTCAAACTTTAGGTAATTGTTAATATACAATATACTATCTACCTAATTATTTTGTTGTCAAGGTTTATCCCTAAAGAGGGAGATTTATTTTTTCAACAAAAATAAGCATACAGATTAGTCATCTACTTATAATTTTTAAGGACTACATCAGGTACGTGATGATTCTTTACAAATTCCACTTTAAAATTTCAACTACAATTTCACATTGTATTTCAAACTGAAATGTATTTCTAATGTGCTAAGGGAAAATGAATGTTTATTATTATTCTTATGGGAAAGAATTAGCAATCTATGACCATTAAAATTCTGTTAATATATAGGAAGACAATCATATTTTCGTTATTCTTATATATTCCCTATGAACATAAGAATAATGATGACTTCTAATTTTTAGGATTATTAGTAAGCAATTTGTATTTCCCCATAGCAACTGTTTGCTAGTCTTTCCTTTAAAAAGTTCCATTTAAAATCTATAAATGGAACTATAGATGGTTATACGTATGTCTGTACTTTTAGAAAAGATGGTGTTCTAAGTAAGCATGCCAAATAGATAATTTTGCCATTTGTGCTTTTTCATTTTTTAAATTATTTTTGCCTTAATACTCCCTTATTTGATATGATGAAATAAATGCATACACTTCCTTTTCAAGAGCATCCATGCTAATTTGTCAAAAGTTTATATTGGACCATATAGTTAACCTTAATATGTAACCCCATGAAGAAACATTTTTGGAAAATATTTTCTTAAAGTGGTGTATTCTATTGGAGTGATGGTAGTTTTCTGACAAACCTTTGCTTCGAGAACTATGTGGTAAACACAGTTTCATATCAGCATCGTATGGGTCTTAGAGGCAGCAAAGGTAACTATCAATTCCAGTCAAAGTAAGTTGAGTAAAATATGAACTTAACTGAAAATTACACTGATGAATGATTAGCACAGTTATGGTATATTTTTCCCCTTTGAACTGACTGCAGAATGATTTATTTGCTTGCAATAGCCTCCTGAGTCACATGTGAGAGCTCAGTTACTTGTGAAGGGGGCCTGCCTATGTGACCAAAAAAGTGTCTTCATTTGACGTTGACTTGATGTTTTCTCCTGCCACCTGCATAGACTTACCTAAAAAGGCAAAGTATCCACAGCCAAATCTTGACTGCTTGGTGTCATTTAAACAAAATGTATATACTCTTAAGGTTTATAACATTGTACTTGAGTTTCGTTTCATGTCTGCATTTTCCCCCTCAAATGCAAGCCCATTGAGGGAAGCAACGATGTCTTATTCATCTTTGTACATTTAGTACACAGTTAGTCTTTCAACTATTTCCTTGATAGTTCAAGAATAAAAACATTACTGACTCATGCAGTTTAGAAATATGGGGATTATACATGAGTCAAAATAAGTACTTTTAAAACTAGGCTAACTATTTAATAAATTAGTCATTGTTTTAGAACAAATATAGTTGTTTTCTGATGAAAATCTTTCTAGAAATGAATTTGCAGTTGATTTATATAGCTTACTGAATTACATCATTGCCGTTTTATACTACTGTGGTAATTTGGAGAGTTTACAAACATGTCATTATGGAAAGTTATTATTCCTCGCTTTTCTGCAGATGGAAAGCTACCACTGGTACTTTTTTGCCGATTAGACATTGACTTCAGGGGGAAATGAAATACAACTTTTATCTATCTCTGAGAGTAGCTCTAACAGCTATTTCTTTATTACCCACATGGTCAGACAAAATATGACCGAATATTTTGGTTCAGGTATATTTAGCATTGTTCCAATTGTGTGGTAATGAAAGAATTTTGTGATTATCTTTGAAATTGTAACTCAAAGCAAAACTAACTTAAAAAATACAGTTTGCAAACTCTCAACCAGAGTATGAAGAAGTTTGTGTATTCATAAACTTCCCTGAAAATATACTGCATACCTTTGCCTCTACAGAGATATCCATGGTGTTCCTTCCTGAACCTTACTTGCATCCACTTTTCTTTGCAAGGAAATGAACTTCATCTTTATTGAAAGACTTTCATTTCATAAAAATGAAATTTTGTATACAGTCTACAATTGCTGTTTTTCCTTGGAAATTCAGCATCTCATGTTCTGAAGTTAAAATTGGGTTACTGACTTCCAAGTATGAGGAGGAAATAGGGAAACTTGCATTAGCAAAATAATTGGTACTGGAAATACTATTTAGAATGTATTTTGAATTAAATAGTCTTTTACACAGATATATAAATACATGCATCCACAAATGCGAATACAGTGCTGACAACAGGTGATGTCAATGCTGCCCATTATAGATAACTCGAACTCTTAGTAAATTATCTGCCACTATCTGTAGGCCCTGCCACCCTAAAAAGCAAAATATAACTAGCTATCACTATGCTTTGAACATATAACCAGTACATTTACAATAATTACATTTACATGTACCTTTCCTAAGCAGTTTATGGTTTTTAATTCGCTTATTCACCTTAAATGAGTAAAAATATACCTTATTAACTTTAATAATTAAACGTTGGAATTAATAGGAATTTAACATTTTCACTGCTGTTTTATTCTATATTTTCTTGACCATTTGATTATAATATTTATAATAATTTTAGTATCATAACATTATAACCCCAGACAGATAAAATTCTTCTTCTTCTAAATCCACCCCCTGTATCCTTTGCCAAATAAATTATTATGACGGATGTATCACAATTCATTTAGGTTTCAATCCAATTTCACCTGACTGGCTGCTTGACTATCACTTCCAGTCCTTCTGGCATTTCTCAAAATGGCCTTTAAGTCTGAACTTTCTAGAACTTTGCTTTCTTTATAAACACATTCATGTTATCTCATAAAGCTATTACGAAAATTAATCAACAATGAATATAACACCTAGTACACTACGTGACATTAGTAAATGGTAGCTGTTGTTATTATTTATTATTATTATTATTTACCTCAGGCATCACATATTGCCAACAGATCCACAGTAAATCTCTAACCTTCCTATTCTAAATACGTTAAATAGATTCAAACAAGTTGTTGCATCCTTTGCATGGACTATCTTCATTTTCTTAGCTTCAAAACTTTTAGTGCTTTTCCACAGAAGTGGAACTTGAATATGAAGAATTATTTTTATACCGACATTATCCCCAACCTGTGGCGTAATTGTGCAGGAAACAAGAGTTTTAGGTGGACCAATTCCTGTGCAACAATGCATAATTAATATCTTCAAGTAAATTAAAATTGCCTAAGTGGCAAAATCCACATAGTTAAGCTCCAATCTTTTACCCAATTCAGAGAATTGAAACACCTTATAAACATGTCAGCATTGTATAATTTATCAAGTATATGGAGTCTATAAGATTGAAGGTAAAAAAATATGATTTCTTGGGTGCAGCCTGGTGGCGTAGTCGTTAAGTTTGTGAGCTCTGCTTTGACAGCCTAGGGTTCACAGGTTCAGATCCAGGGCACAGACCTACACACTAGTCATCAAGCCACGCTATGGTGGCATCCCACATACAAAATAGAGGAAGATTGGCGCAGATGTTAGCTCAGGGCCCATCTTCCTCACCAAAAAAAACAAGAGAGAGAAAAGAAAGTCTGATTTCTTGGCAGTAATCTCTAAATATCTCTAATAAGTCTGATTTTCAAAAGAACTCTCAGTTTAATTGGACCCTTTTCTTTGAGTGGAGATTTTTGGAGTTAAATATTGAGCTTCTGAATAGAAAATGACTTTAAAGCAAAATGACCTTCTGTTCTTTGCTTGCTATGACAGGAATCATCTTCTTAAAAGACTGAACACAACTGACCCGATATTTGTATGTTGTGGCAAAGGAAGTCTAAAGTTTTGCAATTACTTAAATTCTGTGTATCATTGGACTTCATACCATCATGCTATTAGTAGAAGTGATGTGTTCCTAGTATGATCTTAAGTGATTTCAATTTTGTAAGATAAAGCAATTGCATCAGTGACCTATTCCATTATAGTCTGTCAATTTTAAGTGCATCAAATTTAAGAATTTTATCTGTTTCCTAACGGATATAATATGTCTGATGCCTTATAATATTTAAAAGGAGCATGCTTTAACAATGTTGGCCAAGGGGAGTGAGTGGTTGGGCAGAAGCAAATTAAGAGTTAAATAGTAAGGCGCCTAATATGTAATTGTTAAAATGAGTGGATAATAAAGATGCTTTTAATTTTACATGGTTTAATAGCTTTTAATGTACTTTCAAAATATTTAGTCATTTATTTTTCCAGCAAATAGTTGTAGAGCAACTGTATTTGGTAGGCATGGGGCTGTTAAAATGAACTTCATAAGCTCTCTTTTTGCAAGAGTGTTATGGTGTAATTGAGAATATAGATAAACAGGTGATTTTAATACTTTTCCCAACACAGGGTCTAACACGTAAGAAATAATGAATGCTTCTATATTGAAGGATGAATGAATAATGAGCATGGTCTAATTGAGTGCTACTGAACAAAGTGGTATTCTTACTACTACTCATAATAATAACAATTATACTAGTAAGGTTAGCAGTTGGCATTATTGAAGGATTAATATCTACAGGGCACTGCACGGTGCTGCTTCATTTAGTTTTTAGAGCAGCCATATGAGGTAGGAACAGGACCAGTTACATAATTTGTAAGGCATAGTGCAAAAAAAATGTAGGGCCCTTTGTCCAAACACTATTAACAATTTCAAGATGGCAAAAGCCAAACATTAAATCAAGATCCTTCTAAGTGTAAGGCCCTGTGTAACTGCTTAAGTCAATTACAACGAAGCCATAGGAACTACAATTATACCCCATTATACAGTTCAGGAAATAAAGTATACATTTATTGAGGATGTTTGCTCACATATTTTTCTAAATTTTTGAGGACCATTGCTTCATGGAGATATTTAGAGTGTAGAATAATTTAAAAAGGACAAGATTGAGTTCAAAGACCATTTCAGAGGCTGTTACATCCATCCAGTTTGGTGATTATCTGATTAGCTCTTATAAGAACTTGCAGTTAGAAAGTCAATATCAAAGTCCTAGTGCAATGCTTTTCAAGAATGAGGTCAAAAAACCCCAAGACCTACTTTTCCAAAGCTGTTCCAGAACGTCTGATTCACACCATCCTAAGCCTGAGCATTCCAGTTACTTTGATCTGTCTGGGGAGAGTTATCCTAAAAAGCATCAAAAAATGTTCCCAGTAATGTAGTGTTTGAATATGGCTCCAAGATGGAAATCTACCATCATTAGCCGGCTTTTGATATTGGGACTTCATCTTGGGATGATCTGCACTATGGGGTTAATTGGGTCAATCATGTCCCTTATCTAGGACACCAGTCAAGAGTCCCTCAAGTATCTTTGTCCATATCATCATTGCCTTACTGCCTTGTGTTACATCTTCCCACTCAAGGTCATTTCTTCATTACTGACCTCCTTCACAACCTTTATTTGATTTTTCTTGAAACTTTCTTCAGTTTAAAAGGCATCACCTGGATTTTTAGCTGAACATAGCAGATTATCTATAGATCAGCTTCTTACCAACAAGCAGAATTTTAAAAAACATGAAAATGATTGAACTAGACTTTAAAATGGTATAAATACATAAGGATTAAGAAGAGAAGAGACAACTGAAGATAAATATTAAAACATAAAAGTCAATAAATTATGAAAAAATAAAACAGAGATAATTGGTACCTGACATAATGGAGCAAATTAAACTGAAACCTGAGTGTTGGGAGGAAGGAAGCCTGTGAAGACCAAGTCAGTCTCTCCCAGAAGTTGCACACATGTGTAAAGTGGAGGCACAAAGGACTTCAGAGTGTGGGAGTGAGAAGATGTGCTGAAAGAGAAAGGATCTGTTGAAAACCAACTTTACCTCAATCCACCTTATAGAAAAGAGACTTTTATGCTCTTGAGATATTACATCTGAGAGACTGTAGGTTGGGGCCTTCAGAACCCCCTGAAAGATCATAAGGTGGGTGTGCTAAAGGTAAAGAGATAAGTCAAATTCTATATATTAAAAACTTGGGCAGCCTGTTGCCACATCTTCAGCTCCCAGTGCACTGGTGTATATAGGTTTATATCCCCAAGGTAAGAAAATGCTGGATTCTTCTCTGGAGACAATGACAGGCTGAGAGAAAGATTTATAAACGTTGATATTTGGTAAACATTGATATCCCCACTCAATCTTTTTACATTGAATCTCATTTACTCACAATACGCATACAGGCGCAGAGCTTCCAGACAGCTTATTCATGCCTCATAGTGTATTATGAAAGTTCAGCCAAGAATTGACATATCTGAAGAAATCTACATTGAACAAAAATGAACATGAAAGGAACAGAGACAGTACAGAAAACAGAAGAAATCTTTCTAGTTCTTAAAACAAGAATACTGATAAACAGACAATCAGAAAGTTAGAAAGCATTTTTTAGAAATTTGAAATTTGTTAGCTGAAATATAAATTTCATAAATATAAATAGTGGAAGAGACATTTTGGGACATCACTGAGAAAGCAGAATGAAATAGGTCGTGATGTAAAAGTAATAAGAAAGAAATGATAAGAAAATTTGAGGATGAATCCTGGGAATCTAAAAATCCTACTAATAAGAGTTCCAGGGAAATTGAAAGCCCAGTGTGGAGGAAATTATAAAATAAATGATTCAAAAAATTCTCCCAGAACTGAGGGACGTGGAATAGTCAGTTCAAAGATTACCCTGAGCACCTGGACAAGGCATTTCAAAATTACCCATATTTAGATATAATTGTCATAAAATTTTGAAACACTTGAGAAAAGTTAATGCTGTTAAAAGCTTCCACAGAGAGAGAGAGAGAGGGAGAGAGAGAGAGTGAGTTGATGCCAAGAGGATTATGTTAAATAATGGTGTTAATTTAGCAAAGCAACCCTGACAGTTGAAAGGTAAAGAAAACTTCAAAATCTAAAGGACATTTATTTCCAACGTAATAGTTTACAAACTTTCTATGTTATCCATCAAGTATGAGTGTAGAATAAAGCATTTCTGTAAATGCTAGCTCTCAAAAATTTTGCGTCTTATGCTCTCTTTCTCAAAAAGCTACCAGAGTTATGTTGCACTAAAAAAACAAATAAAACAAGAAGAAACAGTATATCCTGGAAATGGTAGGAAGTCTCCAGTATAATGGATCTAGATATCAATCAATATGGATTGGAGCTAGAAAATGAGACTCAGGAGGAAGTAGGTCTCCCTATGACCACCACACCAAAAACAAAGACAAAATTATTACCTTACGTGTATGCCTCATGGGTCTAACAAGGGTTTTACAATATCTGTGAAAAACTTTGATGAAAAATAGCAATTAGCACCTAGAAAGTCCAGCAAATAAAAAAAAATCCATGTATTCAGAAGAAAAACATTGAACAATGAAGATAATGCTACCTTTGAGGCTTGGCTGCCTTACTGCTTTAGTTTTTACCCTCACTTACCAGCACTGCCTTAGTTCATCTCTCTTCTCTACTATTGTATTTGTCCTGTAAACAGTTTTCTTACTTCAGTATTACTTGCCTCTAATCTATTCTCCAGATTGCAATTAGAATGATCTTTAAAAATAAAATTTAAAAACCGGTTAAATTACTCAGAAAGGAAATGGTTCCACATAACATATGTTAATTACCAACTGTGAATGTTTAGCTTAAGTAAGGGGGACAACTTGGAAAATAAGTTCGGAGATAAGGCAAGGAAACCTTAAAGGATTTTTTAATGAGTTTTCACTTCATCGTGTGAGAAATGGGTTGATTAAATCAGGTGTTGGAGCAGTGAAGAGGTGGGAAAGCAGAGCTTCAGAAGTCTGAACTGTCTGCAATGTACAGGTAAATTTTAGTTCAGGTTATCAGTATAGTGACTCTTAGAATAGTTTAGAAGTGAAATGCCAAAGACTTCAGTTAACTTGAGACTAGTGGAAATACTGAAACATGGGAAAATGAAGCATTTGAGAATGAAGGAGAAACTTTGGGATATTGTGATAGATTGGATGTGTGGTGTGATGGAGAGGAAGGGCTCAGTTATTCTGTTGTGTGGTGTTATTTAAGAAAAAGTTTTCCTCCATGAAAAAAGTGTTCCATTTCCAAAAGGAAGAAAGGCACAAAAGTGTACCCATTCGAATTTTGTCAGCTTTCACATAGGCACTGCATCACCAGGTCCTATTGAGTTAATAGGAAAAGAGAATGTAAAGATAACACTGACTGAGAACCTATTATTCATTCATTCACTCGTTTATTTACTGAGTAATTAATTCATAAGACAATGGGATGATTATTTCAAAAATAATCAAAAGAAATAAGAGCTATACAAAGGTATGGAAGGACATATCAAACAGAATCTCAAGGTCAGTGTTCTCTTAGTAACGAGTGATAGCTCATCACTAGGAATTGATCATAATTTTGGCCAAATTTATCTAAGAAAATTGTTGCAGTTTTGGTCCAGGTTGAATTTAGATTTTGCTTTCTTTTCAACTGATGCCCTAGTCTTGGTTCCAAACTATTCGTGTATTATATGGTCTATAAAGGAGTTGCCACTTCCTTGTGTTGGGGAACGAACTTCTCATGAAGATCGTCTTGATGCTGGATGTACCTTCACTCAAATTTATATATAATAGAGTACATAATTAACAAATTCCTATGGTAATTTGTTTTCCATCTCTGTGATTTTTCAAATGCCTGTTATAGTTACTAAAAAACCTTATTTCTCTAAGTGACTTTTTACTTCCATTCTCTCTGAGAACTCTAATTTCTGCTTCTATGTTTTGTTCCTGTGCTCAAGTATGAGTTTAAACAGTGATTTTCTTTGGAGGCAAGTTAAAAGTAGCTCCTCCATCACAAAGAAGCCAATACTGAAATTGTGGTTCCTAAAGAACACTATTAAATATACCATTTGTTTTTACAGGTTATCACTTTTCAGTTAATCTTATAGGCTGCGCAGTCTGAGTCATGTCGACTCTATCCTAGTAATTGAGTGGGAGTTCTTCCTACCTTCTAATTAGATTTCTTTGGTCACTGATTATGCTTCTTACAGCAATGTTTTTTAGACTGCTCTCTGGTGTTTCCCTCATGCAATGAACCATTCCTCAAAAACCTAATCAATATTTTCCCTCCCTTTTCCTTCCCTGTCTCCTAAGAAACTGTGAAAACTTCAGCCTGGCTGGAAAGAGTTCAATGTTTATATTAATACATGTTAATCCTATGGCGGAAGGCTTTGTTTATTTTTGTTAATTGAATTGTATTTTGAACTATTTTTTTATAATTGCAATATGTTAATGTTTTCTGAGAATTGTTGCAGTGTACCTAAAGACTCATGACAGACAATTTTTCATATTCTCTAATTTGTCTTTTCAACTGTAAAGTTCACTGTTTTCAGGGAAATAGTTAGCTTTCAATGACAGGTTGAGACACCCATTTTCTTGCTAACCGAGCAGTTGCTGCTAACAATATTGACATTATTACTTTACTGATATATTATTGAAGATATAGCTTCTGTCTAAACTATAGAAAATTAATACTAACTTTTTCTGGTTTCTCTTTGGTTTATTTTCTCCTTCCCTCAATTTTTGAATTTTGTTTGGGTTTTCTTAATCTTAACTATACTGTCTGTTGAATGGAGGCCAAATAACTGAAAAAGTAAATTTTCCTTGTTTCTTGTTTTCTCCAATCCTTTTGCCCCAGGGCAGAAACCCACCCAAAAGGAGTTTCAGAGTAGGCTTTGAGCTAAAGTCAGAAAGGCTAAATCCCCTCTCTGGGTTGGGATATGCCTGGGGACAATCTATTTTCTTAGCATCTGTAGATCTAACTGATGAGATAAGGAAGAGGTTCGCCCAAGAGGCACCAGGCAGAAAAACCACTCTGAGAGGATCAACTTCCATCATCCTGATTGACAGAGTGGGGCAGCTTATCCCTGCAGTCTGCAAGGCTAAGATTTAGATCTTGGCAAACAATGGACAGAGACACTTCTTTTTGTTCTTTTAGGGGTTTTTTTCCCACCCTCCATTCGGGTACAATAGTAACAGACTGCAAAACTCCACACTGAATTTCAGAAGTTGTGAATTTTAATCCTCCTATTACCAACTTGCAGTGGAACCTCAGGTAGGTGACATATCTCAGTTCACTGTCTTTATTTCCTTAGCAATTGGCTGAAATGACAAATTATGGAAAGGGAATATACTAAACTGAAAAGGTGCATTATTTAACCCAGTCATTTTTATAACAAAAGGAAAAATTATCATAGAATTACACTATATATTATCAAGTAAAGAATTACCTTTTAGTAGAATTCAACACTTTCCTAATTTGACTGAAATAATCTAAGCAGAACAGCAAATGTACAAGGAAAAATGTGAAATTGTGATATCAGTAAGAAAACTCCCTTTGCCAATAAGAAATGAGTATAGGTGACTTGGAGATGAAAGAGTGGTAAGTAAAAGGAAGAGATCCAAATTTCATGAATATAACACATTCTTGGTCATGTGCTGCATATTTTCATATGTCATTTTATTCAATCTTCAAAAAACATGCAATTGGCATGAATTTTATATTAGATGGACAGACCTCAGCCCAGGCTAATGCTTCCTAAGAAAAGAGGAAAGCACAATAGTTTTTAGGAAATAATTCTACTGTTGTACACAAATTATGTTTTTATTTGTTTTGATCCTGAATATGGTAAAGGGGAAAAATCAAGTGACAAATTGCTAATTACTGAGTAATTGAGTCAGTCAGTTTAGTTTATGAGCTGTTAAGGTGGATGAATTCACCATTAGTTTAACTCAAAACTGTTCTAAATTATTGTAACCATTGGAAGGGGACAACTCACAAATTTTGAAAATAGTTTGTTAAATTGATATAGGTAGACACCAAGTCGGAATAAATATCTTAAAAATGAGACCACTAGCCAATTGGGATCACTTAATTGGTTTAACACATTACAATTTCTGTAGTGAGTACTCCCTTGGGCAGCACATATGTTAAAGTGGAACAATGCAGAGAAGGTCAGCACAGCCCCTCTGCAAGGATGACATGCAAATTCATGAGGCATTCCATACTTTTAGATACGGAGATTAGATTGGAGGTTACCAGAGGGGAAGGGAGGAGGGTGGCGGGCCAAAGAGGTGACAGGGCATACGTGTCTGGTGGTGGATGGTAACTAGTCTTTGGGTGGTGACACGATGTAGTCTACACAGAAGTCGAAACATAAGGATGTACACCTGAAATTTATATAATGTTATAAACCACTGTTACCACAATGAAAAATAAATAAAATTTCTGCAGTGAGAAAAGACTACATAGATGTGCAATTTGGCCTAGATTTCAGACAATAGTTTTTTTCTTTTGTTATTTGGGAGAAAAGAGCTAATTTGGAACATGTGAAAGAGGTAAAGTTTTAGTCTTTATTTTTAGTCTTATCTTTAATAGGGCCTTCAAATTACATGTATTAAATTCTGAGAGTTTCACCTTGAGGGCCCTCGGTTTGTCTCTGCAAAACAAAATTGAAAGCATTCCTGACGAGCATGTCATTAGAAGAGTTATTTATGTGGCCACATATGGTAAAATTAGTTTCACCTAACTGGACAGTAGGTTTACATTAAAATTCAAGCAGGTATGCCTATAACTACACAATTTAAATCTGTAGATAATATCACCAAAAACATATATGTCTTATTGTGTAAAGAAAAATGCACTTGGGATCTGCCAAGTGACGTCAACCAGATGGCTGAGTAGGAGACCCCAGCCTCTATTGCTGCAAAAAAGATCAATAATTGATGATCCATGAAAATAAGACAGCTTTGGGAGAGCTGGAATCCACATAAGAAACTTAAGCAAGACAGTGGAACACACTGGAACAAAAAACTTGAAAATAACCGCACTAGGGAAGGAAGAATAACTGTTTCGCCTTCTTCATCCCATCCCCTAAGCAGGCATTGTTCAGCACCCAGAGGGGACTCCTCAGTTAGAAAGGGTTCGTCTCACAGGGGTGAGCAACAAGAAAGAAGAAAAGAGGAATAGGCTGAGCAGCAAGTTTCCCCAGCCATTTGGGGTACCACATAAAGGTCCTGCTTTGGTTTCACCCCACCCAAGAAAGCTAAGACATATAGAGACAATTAAGAAAAAGGGAGAAAAGCAGAGGCTGTCAGTCTCAGCCATGCTGCAAGAGCATCTGAGGTACATGGTGACCTACTCTGTAAATGACCCCAGCTGCTCTAGACCCCCTGCCGACTTTGCCAACTTTCCCCTCACAGGGGGCCTTCTATAACCTAAGGTTCCAAAAATCCAGAGGTTATGTATTTTGAAATCCATAAATGCTGATGTGAATGGATTCTTTCTTGTGTGTTACTCTATGCAATTTCTATTGCTTGGCTGAAAATACATAACAATTAGCGGAAAATCAGAATCAATGGAGATCTGGGAAAAAATTTTTTCTTAAATACAAATAAAATGCAAAGAAACTTGATAGTTTATTTTCTTATTACTGTAGTAATATAGAAGATGACAGGTTTTGTAAAAATTCATTTCACAATTCCACAAAAACATGTCAACAATTTCTACAAAAATGTATGTCTACCTTAGGCTCATGCAATTTGTATAGTACGCACAAAACAGCAAGACACAAGGCCCAAATGAAGGAGGACTTGGTTGGAAATAGACAGTTTTTAGAACCAGCTGCTAAAATGTGAGGATCTTTTAGTAGAAAAACAAAAAGAAATTGGAAAAAGTATATTGAAATAGATTGGCATCACTGTATCCAGGTAAATCAAAAATAGTGAATATGTTGATAGAGCCTCTCTTTATTTACAAAAAGCCTTTTAAACAATTCACACTTATTGTTTACTGCTCCATGAGTTCGATATCTCTAACGCAGTGTTGGAGAGGAAGGTATTGAACCAGATAGCTTATGAGAGTGTCCCAGTCTGTGTAACTAGCAAGTGCTGAAGACGAGACTTCAACCAGTGGTCTTCCTATGCTATTGTATAAGGAAGCTGCAGAGATTTTCCAGTCTCATTTGCTAAGGTCTGACTGTTTGTGTCCCCCCACCTCAAATTCATATGTTGAAATCCTAACCCCCAAATGTGATGGAATTAGTAGGTGGGGCCTCTAGGAGGTGATTAGGTCGTGAAGATGGAGCCGTCATGAATGGGAATAGTGCTGTAATTAAAGAGATTCCACAGAGCTCCCTTGCCCTTCGTGAGACTACGAAGAGAAGGCTGTGACCTGAAAGAGGCTCCTCACTCTACCGTACTCGCACCCCGATCTCAGACTCAGCCTCCAGAATTGTGGGAAATAAACTTCTGTTGTTTACAAGCCACCCAGTCTGTGGTATTTTGTTATAGAAGCTCAAATGGACTAAGAACAGAATGAAAATAGAATTCACGATAGCATTAAGAACTTAGAAACAACTGCAGCCTGTGAATTTTGAAAATTACAGGCAGAAAGACTGAGCACTCACCAGTATACACAGGGCATTGGAAAGTTCAGAATAGTGGAGCAGGGACAGTTGACTCAGAAAACCAAGCAAAAGGCTGGTGAGTACCCTGGTGCTACAATAATTTCAGCAACTCCACGTAAAGGGGAACTGACAAGTCGCATAGAAACCATGTGGCAGTTATGCTACCCTGTGTGAATATGCGATTGAAGTGCTAGTATGCTCTATATGGTTGATGCTATCATTTCTTATTGTGGATTTCATTCTAGGGTCTTTTTTGCAGCATGTTACCTTAGCACTTTATGTGGAAAAATAATAGGATGTAATATAAAACATAGGCCCTTAGTAGGTGAAACAAAGAGAGAAACAAACACCCAATTAAACATACCCTTTCCTATCTAGAGAGAAAGAGTTGGAAATATAATTACTTATTGATTTCATTTTTAACTTTTCTAATACACATCTAGAATTAGAATTGGGTTAAATAAATGTTATTATTCTTTTTCACTATGAAACAGATAAAAGTCTTGCACTTTTCCCTCAATTAGGTTTTAAGCAAAGCCAAATTAGATGACAGCTTTAGGGGAAAGTTATTACTAATATTACCTCCCAATAATATCATTGCCAAAAAATGCTTTCAAAGACTGAATTCTCTGATTTTATGACTGTGATAGAGTTTAGATAATTAACACTTCTGAAAATAAGCCCAGTATTTTAAAATCACACATTTTCTCATATTTATTCTGAATAATTGGTACTGAGGTTAAGTATCAATAAATAAAACCCTTGGCATATTCATATATGATTAATTTTAAAAGCAATTACAATTTTTCAGGTCTAAATTTATCATGTGTATTAATCAGAGTTCTGCAGAGAAATGGAACTCTCTCTCTGTCTCTCTTTCTCCTCTCTCTGTATATATCTCTATATATAAGATAGTAATATATATTAGTTTAGAATTATATATAAAATCAATATATGCATATATACATAAAGAGAAAGAGAAATTTTAAGGAATTGACTCCCATGATCATGGAGGTTAGCAAGTCCAAAATCAAGATCTGCAAGGTAGGTTGGCAGGCTGAAGACCTGGGAAAAAGTCATATAAAATTATGTTGCAGCTCAAAGCCAAAGGCAGTCTGCTTTGTAGAATTCAGTTTTCCTTGCAAGAAGGAAGTCTTCTACTATTAAGGCCCTCAGCTGATTGATTGAGGCCCACCCGAATTATGGGGGATAGTCTGCTTTACTCAGAGTCTATTGATTTAAATGTCAATTTAATCTAAAAAATACTTTCACAGAAATACCTAGAATGATGCTTCATCAAATATCTGCATACTGTGGCCCAAACAAGTTGGCATATAAACTAACCATCACACCATATAGAATGATTCTTAGATTATTCCCCTAGATGGTATATCTTGTCTCTGTTCAAAAGCAGTTAAATAGTCTGTCTTAGTAATTAATCAATAGAAAAGAATGTTGGTCATCTAGGGTGGCACTAATCAAAACACTGGTTACTGCACGTTCTAGTAAATGATACGTACAAAGGAGTATTGATGGCCTTAGAAACAATGCAGGTATTCAGGAGGAGATTTAGCATCTAAGATTTTGAGAGTGGCTAATTTTAACGGTTTGTCAATAATACGGTTATATGGTTTTCTCGAGAAATAATTACAACAGTAGTATTTCTTCTTGTTTGTAACATACTGGAAATTATAAGTAAGAAGTGGAATGTTTATTCCATTGTTGCATGTCAAGATAAAAAATTTTTCCTTCCTTGAAAATTTATTTTACCTGACTTCTAGTAATTTTTATTTATTTTAAACAATTCTATATTTATTTTGGAAACTAAATCAGATGTAGGCAAATATACTATTCATTGATTTTGATGAATTTTCTTTTAAAGGTCTGTGTGTGGGGGGAACATCTACAAGCCGAATAAATGAAGTTTGTGTCTTCTGTTAGTTATTCTGCATTTACAAGGGCATCTGTTTATTTTTGATCCCAATTTCGCACTTAATATATTTGTTCTTTCTTCTTACTGAGTGTCTAGAAGCAGTAACTGAAAGAATAATTTTAATTTGGTTCTTCAGTAACATAATTTTATCTGTTAAAAGGTGGTAAATTACAATAAGAGTCTGTCTATTTCTCAATAGAAAATATTTGGCATTATTCCTTTTAGAAATATTTCCCACATGTTACCTGTCTGGAAATTTAGAGAGATGTTTAAAGTGTTTATTTCCAAGAAACTTCTATTAACAAATGTGCCAGTAAATGTCATGTAAAATATATTGCTAGGTTTGTAACTTATCTATCATAATCATTGAGTTTGAAGTAATTTTAATAGTAAGCTTTTTAATTGTAAAGCATCGTTTGAAATAAACATTGGAGGAAACACAGCCATGCAGACACTTTGATTTTGCCTAGGAAGACCCATATTGAAATCCTACCTACAGAATCATAAGATAATCAATTTGTGCTATTTTCAGCCAATAAGTTTGTAGTAATTTGTTATAGCATCAATAGAAAAAAGGAAGGGTGGAGAGAAAAAGAAGAGTAAGGTAAGGAGGAATTGGAATGCAGTGCAGAAAGATTTATTAAATAGTTTGCTTAGGTAAGCCTAATTGAGAAGATGAGACTTGAAGAGGTGAATGATTTAAGTGAATATCTGGAGGATCGGCGAAAAAGGCATCTATACAGGCTATAAAGCAAGGATGTTCCTCGCATGTTTGGAAAATAGCATAGTAGTCAGTGTAACTTGAAAAGTGTGGATGAAGGGAAGGGTAATAAGAGAGGAGTGAGTCATTCAGCTTACATTTTAGAGTGATCTCTATTGCAAGGTAAGAAATGGAAAGTGGAAATCGTGAGTGAGTAACAATTAAAAGGTTATAGGGTCAATGGATTGGAGCTCTTAACGGACTTGAGAGAATGTTGGATTTGGGATTACTAGAAAGAATGAGTTTGAAAATTAGGAAGAGGTAGTCAGAGAATAGGATACACAATGTTGGATTTATGGCAATATTGCTCTTACAGTAATGCCAAGGTCTGCTTTCCTGTATGACCAGGGGAGAGCATGGTTGGGATCCATCATTGGAGAACCATGGATAGACTGGAAAGGTCAAAGTGTTAGAAAGATTGTTTTTAATGTGTAAATTGGTATAACCGTGCCATAAATGGCATGGGTTGCTAGGAGTTGGGAAGTAAACAAGGTTTGTAAAACAGCAAGAGCAATCAGGATTATAAAACCTACAGGTAAATAAGTATCAAAGCTAGGACTTTTAGAAGACAGTGAGGGAGAATATTGAGGCAATCATGAGAAGGCAAGTCATACTAAATCCAGTGATACTGATTTGAAATAAAAAACAGGCACCAAGGAAGCAGCGATGGCAGAGTACAGCCAGTTTTATGTTGAGGCAAGAAAATTGATGGATTTGGGATTAGCACTTTCCAAATCTCACACAAATTCACTTAATTTCTAAATTTAATTTTTCATACCTAATCCTACCTGTAACGATATCTGGGAAATGTAGTTTTCCAGCTTTCTAAGTTTTGCAGCACAGAAAAATTTCTGAGGAAGTGAGAATTAATTGTGATGGCTGCTAGAGCTTCCATCAACATGAGCTCATTTTATTAAAAAGAGAAGGGGAAAGCAGGAAAGAGCCAGAATGTATGCTTCCTAACTGATTAAGCAGCTTCCACCAATATTTCTCTTTTTAATCTCACTGACCACACTTTTGTCACATGCCCATATTCAGCTTAATGAAGGCTAGGAAATGTATTCTTTGGCTGGGAACATTGGTTTACTGAATAAAATTAGAATTCTATTTCTAAGATAGAAGTGAGAGAGGATATTTGGAAGGCATCTATGTTTCTGCTTCGTTTCTGGGGGTAACAGGATGACTTTAGGTGCATTCACATGGACTCATCCTTAAGATCTATCATGTTATTGGGGAGAAATAGGTTGAATATGCCATGGTACTTTTTACTTTAAAGGGCTTAACATTATATAATTACATTATAATACTGAGAAAAATGCAGCCCATATTAACCAATAATTAAGAACCATGTATATTATAAACTAAAAAAAAAAAATGAAGAAGAGATAAATGTGTTAAAGTATATTGATATATTGACAGTAATTCTACCAAAATGGTTCTGTAATTACAAAAAATATTTATATGTACATATCTTGCATACATTAATTCTTATATCTCAAATTCAATATTTTCAAAAAGTAAGTGATTTTTTGTTCTTGGGTCACTGTTCTATGATATTAATGGGGAATTCATCTCTCATTAGCAATATATATTAAGGTGAGGTGAGATGTTATTCTATGTGGTAAAGATACAGTGGTAATCAAGACTACATGTTCAAGGAACTTTACCATCCAGTGGGGAGAAAACACATTTGAATAAAAACATTTTTGGTGCCATGAGAGGGGATGGATCCAGTGTTATGTAATTATACCACAGAGGTATCTATGGAGTGATGTATGGGGTAATCAGTTAAGGCTCCCTTCATCAGAAGAGTTGATGTTTAAGCTAAGATCTAAAGAATACTTCTAATCTCGGGAAGCAAAAAGAAATCAAAAGAGGTATGGGGAGAAGTAAATAAAAAGGCCTTGAGGAGAAAGAAAGGAATGAAGGAAAATCAACGGCAAAAGATGGATCTGCAAGATTGATGGAGTTCAGGTCGCAAAGGTATTTTTAGGCCATGTAAGATTCTGACTTTATGCTAAAAGTGATAAAAAGACATGGCGAGTTTCAAACAGGACAGAATGTGATCAGATTTTCATTTCACGATAGCTAATCTGAATGCAGAGTGGAGTCTGAATTAGGAGAGGAGACGTTTGAAGACAGGACACCCTTAGGAGATTACTGACTGATACTTGAACTCAGTCAGGTAGAGGGTATCCAGGTGAATAGGATAGATGGATAATGAACAAGGAACTTGGGGCCATTGACAGGATATTGTTGAAATTATGGACTACAGGTAGGCAAATTCAGGGGCGGCTGAGAGGTAGGAAAAAGTAGAGAGGTCCATGTGATGGAGACTTTAGTTATATGAAAGGATAGGTATGATGAAAGCCTTTGAGTTATTATCTAATTTAGTGATTTCAGAGATAGAAGACTTTTAAGGGATAGCAAGGTAGGTGGAGAAGGATGCTGAGCACAACGCAGAGGATATAAAAACACATTGGAGATGTATGGGTTACAAAGCAGGGAGCTCAGGATATCGAACAGATCGTAAAGTGTTTCTTGATGTGACTCTGAGCCAAATGACAAGTGTTCAGTGAATGAAGTGGGGTAGCTAGCTAATTGAAAATCAACAGAAACGAGCAGAGATAGAAGATGGATCTCACAGAATAGCATAAAAGGCAGAGATCTTTTTTGAATGAATATTTTAATGAAAATTTGTAGTAGTAACATCATTGAGGATCAAGGAGGTCCACTTCTAAATCTTCACACTTAATTAAGATGAGCGATGTAGAAAGAAGAGATTTTGCACAAATTGACAGGTTTCAATCAGGTTCAAAGGGTGAAAGTAAGATTCAATAAAATATTTAAGGGTGTAGGGGAGAGTTCTTTCCAACTCGGCAGAACGGCTCCTGTAAAGAAGGGTGGTGAGAAGGGCCTTTCTGCCATCATTGAAGTGGTGACCAGAGAATATACCATCATCATTCACAAGTGCATCTATGGAGTGGTCAAGAAGTGAGCCCCTTCTACACTCAAACGGATCTTGAAATCTACCGTGAAGGAGATGGGAATTCAGATGTGCACATTGACACCAGGCTCACCAAAGCTGTCTGGGCCAAGGGAATAAGGAACGCCCCTACTGTATCTGTGTGTGGTTGTCCAGTGATGAATATGAAGATTCACCAAACAAACTCTATACATTCTTTACCTACATAATTGTCACCATTTTCAAAACTCTACAGGCTGTCAATGTGGATGAGAACTAACTATTAATTGTCAATAAAGTTATAAAACTACAAATAAAAGAGTGTAAGGGAGAGTTTTAAATCATATAAATATGATCTTAGAAAACTTAATGGGAAGTCTGGGAAGGAATAGAAGCTCTTGAAAACTGGAATGAATTTACATCAATACAATATGGAAATAACTTGACATAAAGAAAAATTATCAAAGAAATATACATATTGAGTGGTTAAGAGGAAAGTAAGGAAATATAGTGTATATTTTGCTTTCATAAGCTTGTGAGAGAATTATTCTAGCTGGAAGTATGATAAATTATTTAGTTAAGTAATTTTAACATTTAGTTCCAAGATATGTAATGTGAAGGCTTTCAATTAATATTGTTTACAATCCTAAAATTTTCTTATTAGGATTTCTTTTTGGTCATATATTCAACATAACTCAAGAACTTTTTATTCACATTTGCTGAATCCATTATATTTAATGAAAATCTACTTGTTATTTTAATGTGTGAAGATGGCAATACCTTCTTATAACTTCTGTCCAAGGTTATATCTGAACTAAACTGGCGTAGATTTTTTTTCTTTTTAGGAAAGAATAGCAAGATCACTGCTTCTTTTCTTGTAAGTCTGTGTGAAGGAGTTTTTGTCAAGTGCTCCCATTTGTTGATTTTATCCTAGTGATGACACAGTTTAGCATTTTTTATAAACTATACTGAGCATGCTATTTTTCAGTTCATGCTTTAAAATTTGACTTATATTTTGTTAGTAAACAAGTCTTTACTGAGGAACTACTACATACGTAACAAAAAGCAAAGGTTTTTTGGGGGGGAATAGCAACAAACATACCCTCTAGGAGCTTAAAGCTTTGTTGGATATACATGGCTCATACACATGAGTTAGTTTAAAAACAATACATTGAATTATGAAAAGTTAGTCACTTGCTACAGATTATATGCCACTTTTTAAAAACAGTGGAGACAGAATCACATAATCAAAGTAGATATTTTGGGAAAGAAAATTTGGTCATGATTTGTTTCACTATTCTGTACAGGTCTTTTGAAAATCAGAACCTCTTCTTCATAAGGAATGTCTTTTGTGTTCACAATGAGTTGCAATAGAATTCCTTAACCCAAGGCGAGCAGGAAAATCGGGTGACTAAAAGTTTTTTAACAGTGCCTGTGAAAAGGCTTGAGTCTCTATGTCAGCCCCGTTTTTATCTGCTTTTTTACTTTTGGCGGTTTCATTTTGTATGGAAAGAGGTATCATGACGAGTGTAAATATGAGGATTAAATAATATGCATTGTTATTAAATGTGTGTAATGAGTATATTGCTGAGAATATGAAGATGTGACTCTCATCTCCAGAGGCTGATGGACAGCAGTACTTTCCATTGGTATTTGGATTCCCTGTGTTTGTGCTGGTTAATGACTGTGGAGGGCAAACGGCACAGCCTCTTGGAAAACTCAACAGTGAGAACCATTCTATTGCAGAATCTATGAGCTGTTACCTTTTTATTTGGTTTTATTCATGCACATTTGTTGTAAATATATGTTACCTGTACTGTTGCTGCTAAAAATATGGAATGCCATATGTGAAATATATGGGAAAGAATAAAAGACTGAAGAACAAGTGGGAACACTAAAATGGTGATATTATTTCTGCAGTTTCTTCTAAGTTTCCCAACTTGGGAGGAAAAAAAGGGATATTCAATTTTGATAATACACCAAAACATGGTGTTTCCCCAAACTGTAGTGTTAACAAATGTAGGGGCAATAGAAATGATTACATTTCTGAGTTAATCTTACATCAGTAAAAATTGATATTTAAAGTCAGACAGCAATAAAATCCTTTTCTTAAAAGTTTGGCATTTTCTTACAAAAATTTTTTCTTGAAGTATCGCTTTACCTTTATTTTAGTAACTTCTAGAAAGTTCAAGGGGGCTTTCTACCCAAAACCGAGGGATTCCCTCATATTCTGAATCAAAATCCAGATTTTGATGTCCTTATCAAATGTTCCCTTATCTTATTGTAAAGTGCAATGCACCTGGTCTGCTACTCTGTGTCCAGTAAGCCTATTGATCAGATGGGCTGATGGTTAATCAACCAGTGACAGCCCTCAGATTCCACAGAAACTTGCTTTGCAATGGCCTGTCTGCCTGCACTGATACCTGCCCTTGGCGAAGGACAAACCTCTAAAACTGTATTTTCTCTTCCGAAGGTACACACCTTTCTCTGGAGTCTTATTTTCTCTACAAGGGCCATATAGTAGATGGGAAAAATGTCTGTCTTCTGGTCCTTAATAATCTCAGAGATGACATAGCTTGATCACACTTACTTGGGTGGATGCTAGAGACCTTACTCTCCCAGCAATACAATAGTTGGATTTATCTTGAAAGAGCAATGAAAAACCTTACACAAAATGTTTGACTCTCTTACCTTTGAAAATACAAGAACAAGCTCTACCCTACGTGTCTCCACAAGTCCTGTTTCCATTGTGTAACCTTGTGCAGTAACTTAAGGCCCATTTGACCTTAGCAAGTCTTTCAATTGCTGTCATTATTGTCATTCAAGAAATTCGAATTCAATAGCCAATCATCTTCATAGACTAAACTTTCCTGATTTTATACATTTTAATATATTATATGTTCTTTGCATTTTTACATGAAAGTCATCCTATGTTTCTTATTCAAATCAAATTTTATGTGACAATAGGACAACCCAAGTTGTGTGTGAATTCTTAACCTAAAACTACTTCTGAAATACCCTTCTTTGTATGATTCCTTTGTCCTATCACGATTAGAAAAATCTTCCTTTCTTAAGAAAAAGACTGTGATTTGTCTATAATATAAGATTCGAAGTTATTTCACAGTATTATATTTAACTTCTTTTTTTAACTTCTTTTTTAAAGCCACAATGTGTTATATAATTTTGTTTACATTTGTGAACTTAGGTGACTGTTATATATTTTTATGTATAATTAAAATATTATTCTACTTTTTAGATTTTATTTCAAAAATCAGGAGTCATGTTTGTACTAATTACTTTGAATAGAACCAAAGGGAGTTATATGCATGAAAAACAATATGTAGAGGATTCAGATTTTGTCTATATTGTGTCCTTTATATGGTCTGACAAAGTATGTAATGCAATTTACATTTTATTTTCATATAAACAACTGGTAAGTAAAGTAAGTAGAAAAGAAACTCATAAAAATGTTGAAGCATCTAGTTTCTGGATCTCAGTGATTGGGTTATTATTTTGTTCTCAGCCTTCATAACCTCTGAAGTTAAGAGTGGATTATTATCAACTAAGAAGAAAAGAATTATTTATGGTTGGGCTCAGTACCTTTGTGGCACTCTTTTGGTTGTAGTGTTCAGAAAGGGGACATGATTGACTGGAAGGGAAATAAAGACATGCCTTGAGACACGGCAGTCTTTTGCAGTCAGTGTTGTTTTCTTGTGCCAATATTATTGTAATGTAGGAAAGACCAATAAAAGTGTATCCCAATAATTTCAGTGTGGTAATTCAACTTCAATATAAGAAATGAACCTAAATATAAAAAGTCAAGGAAAGAATTTTATCTCAAAAAATAATATATTTAATAGAACTAGCTTAGGGAAAATTTGTAAAATTAGTGAAGGCTGGTTGGGGGGACTTCCCATAAGCATTCTGCTGTTTTCCCAGCTATCCATTGACATCTTCAGGCCCTTCTGTCCAAACCCTATTCTTCCAGTATTTACATTCATATTCTATTTCCCCCTGAGTTTTTCAGAGATGGTGCTATCTGCTAGACCAGAGTTTTGACTTGGTATAGACTCTGGAAGGGTCCAGAGGATGCTAGGAGTCTTCAGGCAATACATCCAGGGTGTATATGAAGTCAAACTATTTTTACAAGACTAAGACTTTTGGTGGAGTTTTCTGTAGGATACATGACATATTATTACAGTAGGTTGAATGCAGAATTCATATGACAATCCAATTGTCTTCTATTATCCAGACATTAAAGAGCTTTACAAAAATGTAAACAACAACCCTCTTCTCACCATTATTTTTTGTTTTGGGAAATATATGTTTGGAGAGTAAGTACCTGATAATTAGCTTTCTTGATTGTAATATAAGTGCCTGACATTAAGCTTTTGAATGCCAAAGCATCCATTTCAAAGACATCTATCTTGAATAAACATATTGCCAGCTACACAGCTAGTTAAACAGCCAGGTCACCCATCTATGAAGTTCCCCTTTTAGAAAGCCCTGGGTAACCTGGATAACTGACTGCTTGAGTGACCCCACTTTTCCCTTCTTCCCACGCCCTAATGCCCACTATTATGTTTTAAATTCGCCAATAAAGGGTGAACCTGCAAAACCACACCCTACCTCCTTCAGCCCCAATAAAGGCAGAACCTCCCTTCCACTCTCTTTGTACCGGTAACCTCGCTATGTGGCCTTGGGTGTAGTGTGTGCTCTTCAGTAATTGTGAGTAAGAAACCCGATTTTTGCAAAGTTCCCTGACGGTTGTTTCTGAGGTGCATCTTGCAATCCTAATTAGAACAACAAGGGCTGGTCCAGCCAGAACATTGGCTCAGGTCGGGGAAATGTCTGTGGGGGCTTCCACAAGTGGTACCAGCCCAGATGAGTGCCCCCAGGCATTCCTAGTCCATAGTATTACTATCAATATGCTGAGACTGACAAAGCAATGTTTTTTCATTAAAAATATGGAATTTATGTTAATATGCAATTTATTTATTATTGCTATTTTAAAATTAATCAATGAATATTTATAAAATTTATCAGTTTGAATTTCTAATGCTACATGTACATAGTTCTAACCTATGTGAGCAATAGTTCCTTGGATTCCTTAATAAATTTTAAGAATGTAAGGGGGTCTTGAGACCAAAAACTTGAGAATCACTGTGCTAGACAGTCTGAAATACTGAGTAATGGCAACTAGGGTATTAAGTGAACATTTTAGGTAATAAATTTGTATTTTACAGGAGGTTCCTGGAATAATGGTTTTTTTACCCCAAAGTAATAAACTTAACTATGAATTTTAAAATTCTGGCAAGCTATTAAACCAGATTTTATTGTGAGAGTGGGGGAGGCTGGTGGGCAGGGCAGACAATTCCCATTTATGGAGGAATCTATTTACTTGTCGCAGAGCTGGCAGCAATGAATTTTCAGATTCTGAATGCAGCTTAGTGACTCTACCATGATATGGGTTTTGCACTTTAAAAGTAGAGCAGGTAGCAGATGGAACCCCATGTGTCTAAAACCACTTTCTGAACTTGTGAATGTTTTTTCTCTTCCTAAAGGATCACTATAATTACATGTGCTATTTCGGTTAGTTCTGTGAAGGAAAAAATTTCCAAGTTACGTCAAAATCTTGTTCTAATTTTATTAGTTCGTTATTAAAACATGATGACATTACTTGAAGGTGCCTGACTACTTAAATTTTATTAAGCAATTAAATTTTTTATGTGTGAACATTTCTTCTGTTGAACTTAAATAATGTATCAAAGTGTAAAAGCATAAATATCCAGTTTAATTATATTGAGTTTTTGTTGAAAATCATACTGATTATTCCTTGAAAGCTTGATGAAATGGACTTTGAACTGCCCAGATGGAAAAATCTAAATACAACATAAACAGGAAAAAAAGAACATTAGATGGAAGTACTGAGCAGATATCTGTTGAATGATCTGTTTATAAAAATAATGCAAATGTTGAAAATTTCAGTTTAAATAATGGCTAGCTCATTTCCTGATCTTATTTTTATTTGTTTTAGTATATTTTGCAAAGAATGCATATAAATTACCAATGTATTTTTGTTTGGCACATTTGGTCCAAACCTTTAAAATACATAAAATTAAGATAAATTAAGATTAATACATATGTTTAAAAACTATTTAAGATAAAACTATCTTAATTTTATTTATTTTATATGTGTAGTATATTTATATTTTATTAATATATATTATATATATATCCCTACTGAATCAAGAGAAAAATTAAAATGAAGTATTCTTAATTTTTTAAAGGAGTAAAGATAATACTCTAGGCCACTTTTCCAAAATATTTGTTTAGATAAATAATGTCCCCATGGAATTTCATAGAGCTTCAGCTAAAAAACATTTTATGAAATAAGCTTGAGGAATATTGCATACTTATTCTCTCTTGGAGTTTTATAGTGCACATTAGCTTTTTAAATACTCAGAAATGTTCCAGTAAAGAGACGTGTGTTTTCGCTGTATGTGTGTGTAATTTGATCTTGGAAACAGTTGTTTAGAAACATCAGTTAATGATTATAGATAACATTGAGTTGGAAATAGTCTTTGATATTATTTAGGTTGCTTTTAATTTGAGTAAAGCTTGAATTTGCCATTTCTAAACTTCTTCTTGCCTGAAATTATAATAGAAATATTTTTATTTTGTTTAAACAAGAAAAAAATGGATTCTACAAGAGTGTTTTGTGAAACTTTCAGCTAGGCAAATATAAAATATGTTAGATATTAGAAATAGCATGACTAAGCGTTATTTGAGTATTAACTAATCCCTTCCGCCTGCCTTTTGCTCCAACAGCTTTAAAATAGAACCCATTTACACTCATGCTCTGCATATGGTTGTCTTTTTAAAACCTGAAATGTTGTTACTTGTTTTTGTATATTATCTCAATTATCTCTTAGAGGATGTTTGGCTAGATTTAAATTTTCTAAGTGGTATATGGGTATGGGTGGAGAATTAAGGAAGGAAGCGGAGGTAAGACTGCTTTATAAGTACCGTTATCCCATCCAGTGTTTTTGTGGCATGTTATTCAGTTAACCGTGTTGTCCACCAAGATGTGACATAAAGGCAGAGGAGGCTAGTAAATCATTAACCCTATTGGCTCATAATGAAAGACGTTGTAAGGAAAGAAGTAAACAAATGTTTAAAAACGACAAAATTAGGGGGCCAGCCTGGTGGCGCAGCAGTTAAGTTTGCATGTTCCACTTGGCGGCCCAGGGTTCGCCGGCCCAAATCCCAGGTGCGGACATGGCACTGCTTGGCACACCATGCTGTGGCAGGCGTCCCACATATAAAGTAGAGGAAGATGGGCACGAATGTTAGCTCAGGGCCAGGTTTCCTCAGCAAAAATGAGGAGGACTGGCAGTAGTTAGCTCAGGGCTAATCTTCCTCAAAAAAAAAAAAAAAAAAGAACAAAATTAAAGATACTTGTATTTTCTCTATTTGGGATCCTCAAAGTTACAATCAAGAGAAAGTTTGCTTTATTGAATTCATTTGTGGGGTTACTGGGTGCATGTGTAAGGTGAGAGTGTACTATTTCTATTTTACCATTCATATATTTTTTCAGAATTGAAGTATCTAACATTTTACTTTTATTAATGATATAATATTATGTAGCTAAGTTTTTCAGTTGTGGAATTATTATTTTATTAACCTAAAAATAGGGGGCCAACCTTCACTACGCAGGTTATAGCATGTAAGTAAAGTATTAAAATAGTAAGTATTACTTATAAGTAAACACTATTCTTTGTCTTGCCGAATTTTATACAATTTTTCTTTATATTTTGTGTGACATGCCTTTTACTCAAACTTAGGGGAGTATTGATTAAAATAACAACAGAAGGTTTTATACATAATAAAATGAATGTAGAATAGTAAAAAAGAAAACTAGATTTGGGTTTATTTACTACATGGTCTAGTATAAATTACAATAAATTCTAGAAAATATTACTACTGTTACTGTTGCTTTAGAATTCAGCAAACTAGAGATACACATTATAGTTATCGTATCATTTTTACAGAACTCTTTTTTAATTTGTTATTTAGAAGATTTGGAAACTAATGAGACACTGTACTAAAATTGCTTTTCTCTTTTCTTGATAAAAGGACACACTAAAAATAGTTAGGAATTACATTGTAATTTAGTTTTAACGTGTATTTCAACTAAACTGACATTTATTTTTTTCTTGAATTGTCCATGAAGTTATTGGGAAAAATAGGTTATGAAATTTAGCATGTTCTGTGGTTTAGGATCTGAATACTATTGCCTCAGTTACGATGTTTATCTACAATATAATCAGTGATATCCTTAATAGAGTTATCATGCAAACCGTGAACTCAGCTGTCTGTTTTATGATATAGTTCTGGCAAAACTGGTCTGAAAGCAGAGTTAATTGCACTGTATCAGTTATAACTCTTCAATGGCAAAGAATAGAAACCGAACTCAACCCACCTTTAAGCAGTAAAATAATTTTTTGACTTGTACAACCAGAAGGTCCAAGGATTGTTTGGCTTCAGGAATAATTGGATCCAGGGACCAAGATAATTTCACTGGGAATCAATCTTTCTTCATCTCATGGCTCTGCTTACCTGTCTTTGACATGATTCCCAGAGACTCTCTGCAAGTATTGTCATTAAATGTAGCCGTCAGCAGCTTCAGTATTTCACCTTGGCATTTCGGGAACTTCAGTGGAAAAGTGAACTTCTTCCCAAATATTTCAAGTAATATAAGGTTCTCCTTGGCTGGGCTGGGTCATACCTATCGCTGAAATGATCACTGTAGCAAACCAGTTGGTGCTCTGATGAGCCAGGTCTGTGAAGTGCTCCAGGAATTTGGATGTGAGCCAATCCTAAGAGTACTCATAAACTGAGAATGAGGAAGGAGCATTCACCAGAGGATTAGCATGGAGACTTCACCAGAAAAAAGGTAGACAAATGTTAGCCAGGCTAAAAACATTCATGTTCATAAAACTTGAAAACAATTATAATTTTTATGCAGCTGAAAATCTTCCTCTGTCATTTACATTAGCCACTAGACATTGCTGACATTATAAATAATTTGTACACATACACTTTGAAAAGTGAATTTTATAAGCAATGTGCTTTTCTACAGAAATATATCTCAGGTTCCATGTGAGCTATATTTACATCTTAGAAAAGAAGCCTCTTGTGTAGCTGGAATCAGCAATTTGAATTCTCCACTGTTGCAAGTAGAATAGAGGCTGCACATTTTGAAGATTTGTATAATACTTTGATTTCTATAATAAATGGAAATAAAGATCAAATAGCAGCCACACTAAGATTAATAGTGCATCAAATAATGAGAAAGTCAACACATTCCACATGAATACCCAGAAGCATATATTTTTAAAAAGTCAACATATTACCCATCACAAAAACGAGTTATAGCTACTATCACCTTAAAAAGAAAAGAAGAAGAAAGGTGGTGACGTTCTTGAATATAAAGTTATGTTTAAATATACTCTGATACTCTAAAATGTAGTCTCATCACTCAATTTTCAATGATATCTGTGTATCTTAATTTAAAAGTAATATACTTTACTTTTCAAATAAATTTTGATGCCCAATCTCAGCTCTAGGAAGGATTTACCAATAAAATTCAGTAGTTTGGTTTTTAATTATTACATGCTAGCTACCCTAGCACAAGGTATAAAAGCAAACCTGAGTAAAATACAAGAAGCTTGGTTTTCAAATGTCTCACAGTCTGCTAATATTTATCAACACAAAAAGGCACGGTAAAATGGTATAGTAATAGGTGTGTCATAAAGTATTGTGAGAACATATATGGGGTAGCACATGATTCTACATTTGGGTGGGTGTAAGAAACAATATGAATAAGTAATATGTAAACAAATTTTTTAATAATATAAATGAAAATATGTCAGGAGAAGAAAGAGAGAGAGCATTCCATGATGGAGGAATATTGCGAAAGATTGCCTGGAGGAATACGGGAATAAGGCATTTCAATAGATTGGCTTATTTAGGATCTATGGCATGTGAAGGAGTCACTCACAAAATTTCTGGGGAGGGAAGCTGGTACTGGTATTGGTGTCTAACTATCTAAAGAGCTTCAGTTTTATCCTGTATACCAGTGATCTGCAAATATCTTGGCTTCTGGAACTCTAAACGCTTAAAAAAAAATGATGACTCCGAAGAGCTGTAGTGTGGTTGCATAATTTAGGTGGATAGTGTCTGCAGTAGAAGTTAAAGCTGAGAAAATGTAAAAATATTATTTTATATTACTTAACTGAGTCGTGTAAATCTTCCATGGATTGACACATTTCAATTTAGAGCAAAAAACTACATTCCTTAATATCATTACCAATCTTTTAAGTATTTAGAGGCTGTGACAAAACTCTCGATTTCCAAAGAGTTTCCAAAACTCTAAATTTCTCTTAAAAGTATGCATTTTCACATTTATATCAGATACTGTCATTTGTTTCCCTTGGAGTGACTGACTGTCTTTGTTCATTTTCAAGAAAATGTGTGCCAAATACCCATTTGCATACTGTGGCTGTCCACCACTTTTTACAATAAAAATGGTGTACAATGAAAATGTGAGTAGTTCTTTATGTTTACTTCCCCTTTTTTTCATACAGTATGATGAAAAAAGATTTTTTTCAAGGTCAAGATTTAATACAATTAATATTTTGTACTGCTTTATCAAGCCATTCTTAAATGAAAGTATGCAACAGTCACTTTTGAAAAATAAATCAGAGCATATGGCAGTAAAGAATATTATAGTTCCTAGAACACGTTGGTGTCAGTGGCTTGATTCATGCCAAGGTGCATGCAGTTTTACCCAACATTACTGTTGCACTAACAGTGCAGATGTCAATACAGTGAAAAGGGATGATACCTTTTAACATTGTAATGAAGATATGATCTCAAAGACCCCCTGAAAGTGTCTTGGAGATCTCCTGCATCTGTGGAACACGTTTTAAGAACTGCTGTCACATCTAATAAGAGGTAAAGTAAAATACAAAGTTGACATTTAAAAATTCCAAATATCTGTGAGGGATGGTACACACATATATTTTAAAATTTTTGCTGAATATGGTGACTTTACCATATTTGTATTCTAGAAATTTAGTTGGCTTCATGTAGACAATGGAGAGGATTGGAGAGACGCAAGTTCCAGAGTTTTCAATAGGACATTATTCAATAGTCCAGCTAAGAAGCAACAGGAGACTGAAATCGGTCACAATGATTATGAAGAAAACAAGGAACATGATTATTTTAGGAGTTAATAAAGGCTGGTAATGGTTTAACAAAGGGATTGAGCCAAAATATAGTGCTCATTAATGCTTCAGATATCACATTTGGTTGACCAAGTGAGTAATGATGTTATTATTTGAGACAGAACTGTTTAACTAATATGTATTCAGTTGAGTTAAAGACAATATATGATCATGTGTTTTACATGATTTTTTCATATGTTAGCTTTATGGTACTTATAAGAAATAATAGGTAGAAGTATATAATGAGATATTATGAGTAGTAAGAAATATGCTTGGAAAAGCAAAGGGTGCTATAAAAACTGACTCAGTCATCAACTATACAGATGAGCTCATGGGAGGCTTTGAGAATTCTTACTCTAGTTGTGCCTTTCATAGCACTAGTGCCTGAAGCCTTCATCTGTGTTCCCTATTAACCAACATAGGGTGTGAGATAGAGTAGTTGCTTAAAAAAAGGATGAATGAATCAATGAAAATCATCAAAGGCCAAAGCCAAGAAAAAAAATAAGGAAGATAAAATTTAAGGAAAGAGAAGAATAAGTATATAAAAATAGATAGCAATCGTGCTGACTCAGGGATGGATGAAATAGTACAAAATGGTTTCTCAAAAACTTGATTCTAAGAAATAATTTAATAAATAATAGAGGCAACATTATAAGTGAATGCTGAATGAATACTTTATAAGGTAGTGGTAGGAAAATTAACTAGAATTTAAAATAATTTAGTTTTACCCAATGTAAAAAATAAGTAACAAAGGAAAGTGTTAATATTATCAACAATTTACTAGAAGAAACTAGCAGTATTTATCTATAGTTAAGCAAGGAGTTTCTAAGTACAAAACCAATTGAAAAAGCAAATAGGAAGATGATAAATTTTACAAAATAAAAATTAAAATATGCAAATACTAGTACCAAAAATAGAGATAAGATAGCTGTTTTCCTAATTTCTAGACAAGATTGTATCTATCTATCTATCTATCTAATTTTCCTCCTGCCTGCTACTATCTTTACACTCAGCACCCTGGGAAGAGTGAAGGAAGTATAAGGATGCGCTACAAGAACAAATACTTCTGGTTCCATAATGGAAAGACAAGTAGCAATCATTGTATGTTCTATTAAAGTCGTATTCTGTCTGAAATCCTGTACATTCGTTTTCTCATTAAATACTACCTTGTGGAAATAAAAACAGAAAGAGATATTTTTCCAGTAACTTTTGAAGTCAAATCCTTGTTATTGAACATGTTTGAATGAAAGCTCAGGGAGAAAACTTTCCTGTCCAATTGGAAAATGTTGAAAGTAGACTCAATGTGAATGGTGAGAAGACATTCCAATTCACTGCTCTTCTGAAGGTAAATTAGTGTAATTCTTGATTATTTGTTTATTGTAGATGCAGAATGATTACTACTTTATTATAAAAATATAAATGACTGATCAGAGATGTAGAAGGGGAAGAGATAAAATTAGTATTTAGGAAGAAAATGGGAAATAAATGTTCAAAAAGCCCATATAGTCAATTAACGTTGGCAAATGCTATGTATGTGTGGAGAGGGATGGGATTCAAACACTGAGTATGTGGTTATTAGGGACGTTTTCCGGGCAATTTCCAGATTACCAGTTGTCTCTGTTCTATGAGCAATAGAATAGTGTGCATATATGTAATGGGGGGAGGAAGGAGAAAGAAAGATTGAGAGAAAGAGAGAGAATGAGCGAGAGAGGGAATTAGTTCTAGCAATAAATAATAAACACCTACCTCACTTAAATAAATTTCCTGATAATCTCTTGCTATAAAAAATTCGAGGATATTTTTGTGTAATATTCAAGCTGATGCTTAACCATCTCCCTGTCCATAACTTATCCCCTTCAGTAGTTAGCCATATTAATTTTCCACCTGAGTAATTTTGATATCATTATATTTGTGCTTATTTTTACATCAGTGTTTGTAATTGAACGCTTAATATTATTTCTGAGTATGACTTTGTAAATAATGGACACCATATACTTAATGAATATTAATTGAAGAAACGGTAAATATTTGTCCAGTAGGCATAAAAATGTCAAATTTGAGTACTTCAGATGCTTTTCTTGTAATATACTGTAATGTGAACCAGACACCTGTGTCCAATAATGCTACATTTTCACACCCTTCCTATTTTTCCTCATCATTCCTCTCTTGTTTTTCTCCTCCTCCCCTGCTATTCTTACAATATGAAGGTCACAATCTTAACATACTTGTTAGTGTAAGGACATTAACAGGAAAGAAATTCTATAAAGGGGCAATAAAATAGCTACAGTTCTAGTAATTCATCAAGTAAAATAAAAAGTTCTCTACAGGTAATTAAGAATGATCAGCTGGATTCTTCCATCTGTTCTGGGAGCATGAATTCCCTGCTCTCCAAGAAACAGTTGTTTTGCTTTTACCCCTCCAGGAGCCTGCATTTTATTCAATGAAAGGCAACATTAACAGTGTAATTTGGGAAGCTCTGATAAATTTCATATATTCATCTTCAGTCACTCTTATTGTATGTTCACAAGTAATTAAATGTCTGCTTATATTGGCACTTAATTATCTTGGGTAATGAACAGATACACAATAACAGTTTGTCAGGAAATGAATATATGTCAAATATGTCCACTTTTCCCTTTTTCAATATCACAAAACTATTCCAAGCCATCATCATATTTCTTCTAACAAATATGCAATTTATCTGATTTCACCTTTGCAATCTTATATCTAGAAGATAACTCAGGAGAAAATCTATGTAACTATGGGTGTTATTAATGAGTGTTTAAATAAACACCAAAAGCAAAATCCATGAAAGAAATTGATAAAGTGGACGTCATTAATTGTGACAAATACACCATCCTAATGTAACATGTTAATAGTAGGGAAAATTGGCTGTGGATAAATGGGAACTTTCTGTATTATATTTGCAATTATTTTGTAAATGTAAAACAGTTTTAAAATAAAATATTTATTTTGAAGAAAATCAGAACAATATTATAAAATGTAAAAAGTTTGGTGTCATCCTTTGTTGAAATCCTTTCTTGCACTATGTTTAAAACTGAAAGTCCATTAATATGATTTGTAAGACTCTCTAACATAGTTAGTAACACCCTGAATGATATAGTCCTGATCTCTCTTTCCAGCCTCTCGGACCACTCACTACCTTAACGCAAACCATGATCCTGCTTCTCTGTTCTTCTTCAGTCCCTCAGTTTCCAGCTGAGTTATTCACTCATTGGGATGTAAGTGGAAGTGATACATGCCACTCCTACACCTAGCCAATACCCCTTCCTAAAGCTTCTTCATTCCATTTCTGCCTTCTGACTGAATGGAATGAAAATAACAATGTTGCAGACCACATGTTGAAGATAGTAGTCTTCCTCAGCCTGAGCCTCTGAATAACTATGAATTATAGCCTTGATTGACCTGAAATGTTACATGAAAGAAATGAATTTTTTGTACTCTAAGTCACTAAATTTCGGGAGTCTATTTGTAATTGTAGTTTATCCTTCCAGAGCTAACACAAGGTTGTAGTGAAGATTAAATGATATAATATGTGTAAAGTTCATGGAAAAAAGACTGACACATGGTAAGCACAACATGATTCATAGCTTTTATTATTGTGATTTCAAAAAGTATTTATATTACTTTACTTGGTGTAATTGTGTTGTATGCAGTTTCTAGTCTACATCTAAAGGTTAAAAACTGGTATATTTTAAGGATTTGACTGCAGAATCTGTATCTGACGTATCTCCTAATTTTCTAAAACATCTATTCTTAAGCCTTTTACTTAGTGAGGTGCTTAACACATGAGTGGAGCTAAACTGGTTTCTACTGATGTTCTCAGAGTTGGATGTCTCCAATTACATATTGTTTACTAGAATTATTTTCTGGAACGTGACCCACTTGTTTATGCATAATTTAAAATCACACTATTAATAAGTGAGCATTTTATATGATTTCAGGGTATTTTTTCTTTATATTTGCAGACTCTTCAAAGTTTTTAGAGCAGAATAAGACATTGTATTTTTTCAGGTATCAGATTTTCCAAATTTATAAAACTAATAAATTTTTTCTTAAATATCTTTAATTTTATTTTTTTACCCTACAATCACTTATTCCTCCTCCTGTTGTTAAAATGATAGGCTTGGAGATAAGATGAAGCCATCTGGGGGCTGACATCAAATATGAATATGCCTCCACAGAATTAGGAAATATTATAGAGCTACATTACTTCTAGAGTAGAAACAACTCTTTTTCTTGTAAGTTAATGCTCTTGCTGATATGAACAGTTTAAGTCTTTCCCTAAACATCTGTCAATTGTCATGTATACAAGCCCATAGAGAGAAAATAGAGGAACAGCTGGTGCTGTCACACAGCTGGCATCAGAATCAGTAGCAAATCATTGCATCATCAAGAATAATCTTGATTAGACTTTTCTTTAGACTCTATCCAGGTGTAAGAGCCAATAAAACATTATTAATTCTGTGGTTGAGTAATGTGGACATATACTTCAGGTTTTCTACTTGCATTACCTATAGAAAAATGGTATGCATAATTAAGAGTATGAAAGTGGGCTATTTCTTAATAGGGAGATTTAAGTCCCATATTGTTTTAACCAAATCTAACAGAAGGTTTAAACACTAACAATCAGACAATGATATATTTTTGATTCTATCAAGAACCTAAAAAGTTGTAAGTTTTTAAATGTCAGCATGCTCCCACTTTTTGCTTGATTTTGTTGAAAGTATTTGAATTAAAAAATATATTTCTAAAATGTGTTCTTTAAATACGCCATTTAACTTTATTATTCTGAGTTGATAAAAATAAGGAACGTTAGGAATATATTAATGTTGTTCAATGAAGAAATATATCTTTTAATAGTATAATCTCTTTTTATTGAATTTTTGTTTTAATTTTTATTTTTTATAATTTCTTAAAATTTTTATTTCTGCTTTCGATTTGCATACTATAATTAAGCTCACAAAAGGCCACATAGTTAATAAATGAAACTTACAGTTCATTTATGTGATCACGGAAAGAACATGTGTGAGTTTTCACTTAAAAAGTCAAATGAAGTTTACTAGACTACAAATTGTTTCCATGTTTTAGATCTGAAAAATTATTACAACACGCAAAGTAAAATTAGTAGAGGTAATTGAAAATTAGAAACAAAACATTTAAAATGAGAACTTTAGAAAATAGAAATCAGGAATCAGGGTGGTGGTGTAAAGACTTGTAAGCCCAGTAGGAATAATGACCAAAACCTTATAGGGTTGTTTGTCACTCTCTGTAAATCTTTTAAGGCTTCACCATTATCATTATCTCTATCAGCAACAGCACCTCCATGACTACCATCATCATCATCAAAACTAATTATTATTTATAGGACAGAGAATATTTCAGATATAAATATTATATGAAATTAGGTAAATTTAAATTTGAAAGAATTTTCAACTTATTAATGACAGGTCCTCACTTTGAGTAAATATATTCTATAAGTTGAATGTAATAATTAACTTTCCACTTAACTGAGAGATGAGAATAAATCCAAGAACATGAAGCTGGTTTCCAGATGAAAGAATATGTTATATGTTAGAATCATTATTATTCATGAAACTGAGAATACATTAAAGAAAATTATTGTGCCAAGAGAAAAGCGAATTAAGAGAGATTGCTTTGTTCATGGAAAAAGATGGTATTTTTGAAGGAGAAAAAAAGGAAGGCTAGTACAGAATTCCAGCTATTTTAGAGTGTAACAGAGTTAAAATTTATTTGCCTTTGACTTTACCCTTGGCTATACAGCTTTGCCGTGTAAATAATACATATTCTTATAGTAATGTCTAGCATGATATGGTGAAATCACTTAAGGGTAGGGACAAACTCCTTGAGATGGATTATTAAAGCAGTTTGAACTTATTCGTAAAATATGTTTTATAGACATAAAACACTAAGGGCTCTTCCTTCTGGCCATCTTTGTGGAGCTAGTGAAGCCTGACATACCGCCTGTGGAAACTGTGAAATGAAGAAGCCATCAATGATGGGTGTGGGGGATAGGCTCCTTGGCTCAGATAACCCAGGGAATATTTATTATATTTTGTGACTCATTAAAGGTATAGAAGGAAGAACAAATATGCGTTAAAATGTGCATAATCTTTTCTATCCCCAAATCATTAAATATTACTCTATTTTAATGAAATTATGAACTGTCATAACACACCACTAAGGTGAGTTGTATTTTTGTTGATGTAATTTACTTGATTATTAGACCTGTGGGTTGGTGCAGAACTATATCTTTAATGGATAAGCTGTGGGTCTGAAGGTGGCAGGATCAAACTGCCCTGCAACAGGAGTGGCAGGTGGACCATTTCTTCTCTAGGTAAAGTCAGACAGCATATTTGAGAAGATTCTTGAACATTTTGATATATTTTGCTTATTTTAACAATAAAGACACAATGAGGTAAAGGGTTTTTCATGACAACCATGAATTTGACTACCTATCTTATAAAAGACCATATATCGTAAACCAAAAATCGTGAACAAAAACTTTTTACCTTTAAAGAATGAGCGGTACAAGCAATATGATGTTTTGCTTTGTCACTTTATATTTTAATTTAGTCTCAATTAAAATGTAATTTAAATTTTTGATGAATGCCAATGTGTGTGAAAACTCTGAATCTAACAGGATCTTCTTAAGATTATCACTGTCTTTTAGATTTACCAGAAACTTAAGAACTATGACATTTCCTAAAATTGATTAAAAAAAAAAAAAGCAAACAAGAAGAGAATTAGTAATATTACCCCAGCTCAGAGAGGTTATTACTTCTCCTGCAGGGAGATAACTAAATGACTTAAACTGTCGAATTTCAAATTGGAAATTACTAGTGTTATCTCTCGAAAATTTAAGTGCGGATTTTCTGGCTGGTACAGTTTTGATGAGAATAGATTCCTGAGTGATAATAAACCATCTCCACATGAGTGGATTTGACTTGTGGCTACTGAGAGCTATTGCAAACATATGGATATCATAGTGAAATAGTAACAAGTTGTGGGCAGAGAAGTCTATGAGTTTTTGTTTTCTGGTTTCTTCTTTTCTATAGAAACAGATGTGCAAAAGAAAGCAGAATGACAAATGACTTGACGTGAAGACATTCATGAAAGCAGTGATCTCTCTAAGTTTGCAGCCATATAAAAAAGCCAGATTCTAGAAAATGGTATCGGTTCTGCACTTCAAATAATCTTCAGATAGCTAATACAATTTTGTTTTTTTTTTTATTTTTAGTGCTGTTTACATTTATTATGTTACATTTGCCAAATAATTGAAAAACATATGTATGATTTCAATTTAATAATCAATATGTTTTAAGAAAAGGTAAAGTTTTTCTGTATCTGTTATGCCAAAATGTTTATTGCATATTCAGTAATAAAATAGAGAAATTTCTACATTGTTTTAATTCCATTTCCAAACCTATGTCTTAGTTTTAAGACAGTATAAAATAAAGTGAACTGTTTTTTTTCTTTTTTTTTGAGGAAGATTAGCCCTGAGCTAACATCTGCTGCCAATCCTCCTCTTTTTGCTGAGGAAGACTGGCCCTGAGCTAACATCCGTGCCCATCTTCCTCCATTTTATATGTGGGACACCTACCACAGCATGGCTTGCCAAGAGGTGCCATGTCCGCACCCAGGATCTGAACAGGTGAACCCAAGGCCTCCAAAGCTGAATGTGCACACTTAACTGCTACACCACCAGGCCTGCCCCTAAAGTGAACTGCTTTTTAATTAAACAAATATAATAAAAAACTTTCAAGAAGTTTATTCGCACATTTTAAGCTTATAAATAATAACTCTCTAATAGTAAGAATATTCTTTCCTTTGTTCTTTTTTTATGCTATTGTACATGTGATTTTATTAATTCTTTTTTGGATTGTTCATTGTAAGGGTATAGAAATGCAACCAATGTATGGATGTATTGATTTTTGTATCCTGCAAATTTAGTAAATTTTTTTATTAGTTCTGATTTCCTTTTTTTCCAAAAAGAAAAGGAATCTTAAGAATAAACTTAGCCAATGAAATGAAAGACTTGTACAATGAAAACTACAAAACATTGCTGAAAGGAATTAAAGAAGACATAGTAAGTTGAAAGACATATCATGTTCACGGATTGGAAGACAATATTCTTAAAATGTCCACACTACCCAAAGCAATCTACAGATTCACTGTACTCCCTATCAAAATCTCAGTGGCAATTTTTGGAGAAATAGAAAAGAACCATCCTAAAATTCATTTGGAATCACAGGAACTCTGGATAATCAAAACTATCTTGAGAAAGAACAAAACTGGAGGCTTCACACTTCCTGATTTCAAAACACGTTACAAAGTTACAGTAATCAAAACAGGATGGTACTGGAATAAAGACAGACATATAGACCAATGGAACAAAAGAGATAACCCAAAAATGTACCCTCACATAAATGGTCAAGTGATCTTTGTCAAGGGTGCCAAGAATGCACAATGGGGAAAGGATAGTCTCTTCAACACATTGTGTTGGGAAAACTGGATATCAACATGGAAAAGAAGGAAGTAGGGCTCTTACCTTACAATGCATACAAAAATTAACTCAAAATGGATTTAAGATGTAAGCATAAGACATGAAACTCCTCGATAAAACATAGGGGAAAAGTTTCATGACATTGCATTTGGCAATGATTTCTTAGATATAACACTGAAAGCATAGACAGTAATAGCAAATGTAGAGAAATGGGATGTTTTGCGGTGAGTGTTTGTATCCCTCAAAATCCATGTGTTGAAATCCTAATGCCCAATGTGATCTTATTAGGACATGGGGTATTTGGGACGTAATTTGGTCATGAAGGTGGAGCTCTCAGGAATGGAATTAGTGTCCTTATATAAGGGACCACAGAGTGCTCTCTTGCTCTCTTTCCACCTAGTAAGCATGCAAGAGAAGTCAGCAGTCTGCAACCTGGAAGAGGGCTCTCATCAGAATGTGATGATGCTGGGACTTTAATCACAAACTTCCAGCTTCTTGAACTGTGCAAAAAATTTTCTGTTATTTATAAAATGCCCAATATGTGGTATTTTGTTACAATAGCCAAATTGACTAAAACAGGATTACCTCAAACTTAAAAACTTCTGTGGCCAAGGAAACAATCAACAGAATGAAAACTCAGCCTATGGAATAGGGGGTTTTTTGCAAACCTTATATTTGATAAAGAACTAATATCTAGAATATAGAAAGAACTCCTACAACTCAACAACAAAAATAAAATAACCCAATTTAAAAAGTGGGCAAAGGCCTTAAATACACATTTCTCCAAAGAGGATATAAAAATAGCCAGCAAACATATGAAAAAATGCTCTATATCACTAATGATAAGGAAAGGCAAATCAAAATGACAATGAGATGTCACTCACACCCATTAGGATGGCTATTATCCAAACAACAGTAATTAACAAGTATTGGTGAAGATGTGGAGAAATTGGAACTCTTGTGCACTGTTGAATGGAATGTAAAGTGGTGTAGCTGCTATGAAAAACAGTGTGGAGGTTCCTCAAGAAATTAAACCATATGATTCAGCAATCTCACTTCTGGATATATATTTATTCAAAGAATTGAAAACAAGATCTTGAAGAGATTCTTCAAATTCATGTGCATTGCGGCATTGTGCACGGTAGCCAAGAGGTGGAGAGAACTTAAATATCCACTGACAGATGAATGGGTAAAGAATGTGGTTTATACATACAGTGGAATATTACTCAATTTTAAAAAAGAAAGACATTCTGTCCTATGCTGCAACATGGATGAAACTTGAGGACATCATTCTAAGTGAAACATGCCAGTAATAAAAAGACAAAGGCTGCATGATTCCACTTATTTGAGCTGTCCAAAGTAGACAAACTCCTAAAAACAAGTAGAATGGTGGTTGCCAAGCAATGGGGGAGCAGAACAAGGGAAGTTCTTGTTTATTGGGCATAGAGTTTCAGTTTTGCAAGATGAAAAGGACTAGAGATCAACAACAATGGGTATATAGTTAACAGTACTGTACTATACACTTAAAACGATTAAGATGGCAAATTTTGTGTTACGTTTCTTTGTTACAATTTTAAAAAGAAGCTATGGTTGGCATGTTGTGGTATCTTCTTGACAGTGACACAGATAAATGGAATCTCTCTTTTAGTCTCCTATTTGATTTAAAAATAATAGTGATAACAATATTAAAACAAAAATGTTTATAGAAAAAGTCCATTTGTAGAACATGGATTAAGTGAAATCAAAAGCTTTTTATTGTGAAAATAAATATATTTTAAGAATATTTTCTTGGAAGATATGATGGGTAAATATAACAATTTGTTATAGATTTAAAAATATTATTTTGGAAAAAATACACTTTATATGGGGCTGAATGTGAGGTCTGATCAATAATACAATAAATTCTTATCAAATCTCTCTGTAAAAAGGATATTTATTCTTATTTAGTTCATCTGTTTTTTGTTTTGTGCGCTGTCTTAATATCTTCTGAATAATGATGTGAAGCAAACCATTACCATTAATTTTGTTTTTTACCTATACAATTAAAACTTGAGAGAGTAAAATCAATTTACTTACATATGTATTAAATTATATAAGCTCAGAGAAAAATATCATCATATAAAATGAAGGTTTGGAAGTTCAGAGAAAAATGATTATAAAATATTTAAAATATTCTTTCATTCTGATATAAGAAGTCTGGAAATTTTGGAAGTACCAATAATTCTACAAGTTAAAGAATTTCTACAGCAGCAAATTTGTGCGAGAAAAATATTTAATTCCATGAAGAAGTGTAAAATATTTGCAGTGTTATTCTTTGTAAATTATTTTTCACAGCATTTATCATGCATCTTTGTGAATTATTCTCATCTTTCTACAAAATGCCATTGCTCTTACAGGTTTTAATCGAGTGTCATAGTTATTTATTGGAATTATTAATTTCATAATAGAAAATTATAATTGGTAAACAAATTTTCGTTTCATGTCTCTTATGAAACACAAATGTGTATTTTAAGCAGATTTTAGACTTTCCCCTAAGCTTTCTATAATTATAATTTTTACTTATAATGAATTGAAATTCAGGAGAATACAATTAAAATAGCTATCCTTTAAATATTGTATACTTCCAAGTGCTCTATCCATTTAATTATTACCAAATAGGTCTTTAATACATTTCAGAAGAATACGAATTCTTTAAAAGGTTTTTAATATAATTTTATTGATTACCCTATTCTCTTCATCTATTTTCTTATTTAATCTCTATGTATTGGGTACTACAGATAGTGCCATGAATTATTAGAGCAATATTTCAGAGCACAGCTTCATAAAATCTGGATAAACATAAAAAGAAAGCAGAGGGTAAGGAAGGGTCAAATATTCAGAATAGTGTATATTAAGCTGGCAAATTGTTAAACTTTCTAGTTCTGAAACACCAACTTTTTATCTGCAAAAATGTTGATAATTTTTAATTATTGAATATCTCTAGCATCTCCAAAGCTAAAATTTACACTCAAAAATTGTTATCCATTTGGGAATTAGTTTACTCTTTCATTATCCTAGAAGACAATTAAGTACAAATAGAGCAATGGGGATTTTCTTAATTCTTTTAAACAAGCATTGACTGTGCACCTTACTTTGTGAACACATTGTTAGAAAACAATAATTCCAGGATGAATAAGGAAGTAATCATGTTCTCCAGTAATTCACTTTTACACACACACATACATGCACACACACTATCCAATAGAAATAGTACGTGAAAGTATAGAAATAAATAAAAGATCGAGTAAGTGTTCAGCGAAGCCAGGGACATCTTCACAGAGGACATAATGATTATTCTGGATTTTATAGAATGAAGAGTGTGTGCCAGGCAGACAAGAGGACTAATAGCTTTCTAGAGAAGAGGAAAAAATTGCTAAAAAATATAAAAGAGAATCCTGGGATTATCCTGGGAACTGCAGGTGGTGGGTAATTCTAAAGTGTGATGATGCAGAACTTCTGGAGAGGTAGTAACCAAAAGTCAGAGCATAAATGCTTTGTTACATGAAAAGAAAAAAAATAATATTTACTTTTGGAAATGTATGTGTGTATCTACTTGGTCTAAAATAGTTAATATAATTCCTTTAATATTCAAGAGAGAGTGCTTAATCTTTAATAATGAAGGAATCTGGACCTTTTACTGGAAGACATCAATCATTAGTTAAGGACAACTATATATGCCTGTCCTCAGTTTATTTATTTGTTTATTTTTTATTGCAGTAACATTGGATTATAATATAATGTAACTTTCAGCTTACATTGTAACATATTTTGGATTCTGTGTAGATTAAATCCTGTTCATCCCCCAGAGGCTAATTATAATCCACCACCACACACATGCCTAACCACCCCTTACACCCTCCTTCCTGCCCCTCTTCCCCTCTGGTAACCCCTAATCCAATCTCCATTGCTATGTGTTTATTTCTCATTGTTTTTTATCTTCTACTTCTGAGTGAGATCATATGGTATTTGACTTTTTCCCTCTGACTAATTTCACACAGCATAATACCCTCAAGGATCATCCATGTTGTCACAAATGGCCAGATTTCATCATTTCTTATGGCTGAATAGTATTCCATTGTGTATATATACCACATCTTCTTTATCCATTTGTCCCTTGATGGGCACCTAGGTTGCTTCCAAGTTTAGGCTATTGTGAAGAATGCTGCGATGAACATAGGGGCACATGTATCTTTATGCATTTGTGTTTTCAAGTTCTTTGCATAAATACCCAGCAGTGGAATGGCTGGATCATAAGGTAGATCTATTCTTAATTTTCTGAGGAAACTCCATGTTTCTTTCCATAGTGGCTGCACCAGTTTGTGTTCCCACCAGCGGTGTAGGAGAGTTCCCTTCTCTCCACATCCTGTCCAACACTTATTATTTCCTGTCTTGTTAATTATAGCCATTCTGACAGGAGTGAGGTGATATCGCACTGTAGTTTTGATTTGCATTTGCCTGGTAGTTAATGGTGTTGAACACCTTTTCATGTGCCTGTTGGCCATCTGTATATTTCCTTTGGAGAAATCTCTGTTCAAATCTTTTGCCCATTTTTAATTGGGTTGTTAGTTTTTTTGTTGTTAAGATATATGAGTTCTTTGTATATTTTGGATATTAACCCCTTATCTGATATATACTTTTCAAATATCTTCTCCCAATTGATAGGGTGTCTTTCCGTTTTGTTGATAGTTTGTGCAGAAGCTTTTTAGTTTAATGTAGTCCCATTTGTTTATTTTTTCTACTCTTTTCCTTGCCTGAGCAGACATGGTATTTGGAAAAATGCTGCTAAGACTGATGTAGAAGAGGGTCCTGCCTATATTTTCTTCCAGAAGTTTCATGGTTTCAGATCTTACATTCAAGTCTTTAATCCATTTCGAGTTGATTTTTGTGCATGGAGTAAGATAATGGTCTACTTTCATTCTTTTGAATGTGGCTGTCCAGTTTTCCCAACACCATTTATTGAAGAGACTTTCCATTCTCGACTGTATGTTCTTGGCTCCCTTGTCAAAAATTAGCTGTCCATAGATGTGTGGGTTTATTTCCGGGCTCTTGAGTCTGTTCCATTGATCTGTGTTTCTGTTTTTGTGCCACTACCATGCTGTTTTGGTTACTATGGCTTTGTAGTATAGTTTGAAATCAGGGAGTGTGATACCTCCAGCTTTGTTCTTTTTTCTCAAGATTCCTATGGCTATTCGGGATATTTTGTTGTACCATATAAATTTCAGGACTGTTTGTTCTATTTATGTGAAAAATGTTGTTGGAACTGTGATAGGGATTGTATTGAATCTACAGATTGCTTTAGGAAATATGGACATTTTAACTTTTAATTCTTCTAATCCAAGAGCACAGAATATCTTTCCATTTATTTGTGTCTTCTTCAGTTTATTTCAACAATGTTTTATAGTTTTTGGTGTACAGATCTTTCACCTCATTAGTTAAGTTTATTTCTAGGTATTTTATTCTTTTTTTTGCAATTGTAAATCGAATTGAATCCTTAATTTCTCTTTCTCTACTTCATTTTTAGTGTATAGACATGCAACTGATTTTTCTATATTGATTTTGTATCCTGCAAATTGACCGTGTTCATTTACTATTTCTAAAAGTTTTCAGTGGATTCTTTAGGGTTTTCCATATATAAAATCATGTTGTCTGCTAATAGTGACAGTTTCACTTCTTCTTTTCCAATTGGAATCCCTTTTATTTCTTTTTCTTGCCTGATTGCTCTGGCTATGACTTCCAATACTATGTTAAATAAGAGTGGTGAAAATGGACATCCTTGTTTGGTTATGTTCTTAGAGGGATAGACTTCAATTTTCTTCCATTGAGAATGATATTAGCTGAGGGTTTGTCATATATGGCCTTTATTATGTTGAGGTATTTCTCTTCTATACCTGCTTTATTCAGAGTTCTTATCATACATGGATGCTGTATCTTTTTTTTTTTTTCAGAGGAAATGCAAGACATATATTGTCACCCAGCCCACAGGCATTAGTCCTACAGTGGAGGTCTGAGTAGTGGCAAAGGATTAAGTATACATTTCTGTGAAGTAAAACATATTCTGTTTCTTTTTTCTTTTTTGTTTTTGAAATTTCAGTTGTACATTAATGTTTGTCATTCATGTTGTAGGTGCACCACTTCACCCTTTGTGCCCACCCCCCACCCCACCTTTCCCCTGGTAGCCACTAAACTGTTCTTAGGCCATAATTTTAAATACCTCATATGAGTGGAGTCATACACAGATTATCCTTCTCTCGCTGGCTTATTTCACTTAACATAATTCCCTCAAGGTCCATCCATGTTATTGCAAATGGAATGATTTTGTTCTGTTTTACAGCTGAGTAGTATTCCATTGTATATATGTACCACATCTTCTTTATCCATTCGTCTGTTGATGGGCACTTAGGTTGCTTCCATGTCTTGGCTATTGTAAACAATGCTGCAATAAACATTGGGGTGCATAGGACTTTTGGATTGCTGACTTCAAGCTCTTTGGATAAATACCCAGTAGTGGGATGGCTAGATCGTATGGTAGTTCTATTTTTAATTTTTTGAGGAATCTCCATACTGTTTTCCATAGTGGCTGCACCAGTTTGCATTCCCACCAGCAGTGTATGAGGGTTCCTTTTTCTCTACAACCTCTCCAACATTTGTCGTTCTTGGTTTTGGATATTTTTGTCATTCTAACGGGTGTAAGGTGATATCTTAGTGTAGTTTTGATTTGCATTTCCCTGATGATCAGCAATGATGAGCATCTTTTGATGTGTCTATTGGTCATCAGTATATCTTCTTTGGAGAAATGTCTGTTCATGTCTCCAGCCCATTTTTTGATTGGGTTGTTTGATGTTTTGTTGTTGAGTTGTGAGAGTTGTTTATATATTATGGATATTAAGCCTTTGTCAGATATATGACTTGCAAATATTTTTTCCCAGTTAGTGGGCTATTTTTTTGTTTCAATCCTGTTTTCATTTGCCTTGAAGAAGCTCTTTAGTCTGATGAAGTCCCATTTGTTTATATTCTTTCTATTGCCTCCCTTCTCTGAGAAGGCATGGTGTCCAAAAAGATCCTTGTAATACTGATGTCAAAGAGTGTACTGCCTACGTTTTCTTCCAGAAGCCTTATGGTTTCAGGTCTCACCTTTAGGTCTTTGATCCATTTTGAGTTTATTTTGGTGAATGGTGAAAAAGAATGGTCAATTTTCATTCTTTTACATGTGGTTTTCCAGTTTTCCCAGCACCATTTGTTGAAAAGACTTTCTTTTCTCCATTGTAGGCCCTCAGCTGCTTTGTCAAAGATAAGCTGTCCATAGATGTGTGGTTTTATTTCTGGGCTTTCAATTCTGTTCCATTGATCTGTGCACCTGTTTTTGTACCAGTACCATGCTGTTTTGATTACTGTAGCTTTGTAGAGAGTTTTGAAGTCAGGGATTGTGATGCCTCCCGTTTTGTTCTTTTTTCTCAGGATTGCTTTAGAAATTCGGGGTCTTTAGTTGCCCCATATGAATTTTAGGATTCTTTGTTCTAATTCTGTAAAGAATGTCATTGGGATTCTGATTGGGATGGCATTGAATCTGTAGATTGCTTTAGGTAGAACAGGCATTTTAACTATGTTTATTCTTCCAATCCATGTACATGGAATGTCTTTCCATCTCCTTATGTCGTCATCCAATTCTCTCAGAAAGTAATTTTCATTATATAGGTCCTTCACTTCCTTAGTTAAATTTACCCAAAGGTATTTTATTCTTCTTGTTGCGATTGTGAATGGTATTGTATACTTGAGTTCTTTTTCTGTTGGTTCATTACTGGAGTATAGAAATGCTACTGATTTATGCAAATTGATTTTATACCCTGCAACTTTGCTGTAGTTGTTGATTACTTCAAAGAGTTTTCCAATGGATTCTTTGGGGTTTTCTATATATAAGATCATGTCGTCTGCAAACAGCGAGAGTTTCACTTCTTCCCTCCCTATTTGGATTCCTTTTATTCCTTTTACTTGCCTGATTGCTCTGGCCAGGACCTCCAGTACTATGTTGAATAAGAGTGGTGATAGAGGGCATCCTTGTCTCATTGCTGTTTTCAGGGGGATGGCGTTCAGTTTTTGCCCATTGAGTATGATGTTGGCTATGGGTTTGTCATATATGGCCTTTATTATGTTGAGGTAGTTTCCTTCCATGCCCATTTTGTTCAGAGTTTTTACCATAAATGGCTGTTGGATCTTGTCAAATGCCTTCTCTGCATCTATTGAGATGATCATGTGGTTTTTATTCCTTAGATTGTTGATGTGGTGTATCACGTTGATTGATTTGCGGATATTGAACCATCCCTGTGTCCCTGGTATGAATCCCACCTGATCATGATGTATGATGCTTTTGATGAATTGCTGAATTCTGGTTGCCAAAATTTTGTTTAGAATTTTTGCGTCTATGTTCATCAGTGATATTGGCCTGTAGTTCTCTTTTTTCATGGTGTCCTTGTCAGGTTTTGGTATCAGCGTGATGTTGGCCTCATAGAATGTGTTAGGAAGTGTTTCATCTTCCCTAATTTTTTGGAATAGCTTGAAAAGGATAGGTATTAAATCCTCTCTGAAAGTTTGGTATAATTCCCCAGGAAAGCCATCTGGTCCTGGGGTTTTATTCTTTGGGATGTTTTTGATTGCTGTTTCAATCTCTTTCCTTGTGATTGGTCTATTCAAATTGTCGGCCTCTTCTTGAGTGAGCTTTGGGAGATTGTAGGAGTCCAAGAATTTATCCATTTCCTCTAGGTTATCCATTCTGCAGGCATATAGTTTTTTGTAGTATTCTCTTATAATCTGTTGTATTTCTGCAGAGTCTGTTGTTATTTCTCCTCGCTCATTTCTGATTTTGTTTATTTGAGCTTTCTCCCTTTTTTTCTTTGTAAGTCTGGCTAGTGGTTTGTCAATTTTATTTATCTTCTCAAAAAACCAGCTCTTTGTCTCATTGATCCTTTCTACTGCCTTTTTCGTTTCAATAGTATTTATTTCTGCTCTGATTTTTATTATTTCTCTCCTTCTGCTGACTTTGGGCTTCATTTGTTCTTTTTTCTCTAGTTCAGTTAGGTGTGCTTTAAGGTTGCTTATTTGGGATTTTTCTTGTTTGTTAAGATGTGCCTGTATTGCGATGAATTTTCCTCTTAATACAGCTTTTGCTGTATCCCATATGAGTTGGTATGGCATGCTATCATTTTCATTTGTTTCCAGGTATTTTTTTATTTCTTCTTTAATTTCTTCAATGATCCATTGCTTGTTCAGTAGTGTGTTGTTTAGTCTCCACATCTTTGTGCCTTTCTCAGCTTTTTTCTTGTAATTAATTTCTAGCCTTATAGCACTATGATCTGAGAAGATGTTTGTTATTATTTCAATTTTTTTAAATTTGTAGAGGCTTGCCTTGTTTCCCAACATATGGTCTATCCTAGAGAATGTTCCATATGCACTTGAGAAGAATGTGTATTCAGCTCCTTCAGGGTGGAGTAATCTATATATGTCTATTAAGTCCAATTGTTTTAGTTTTTCATTCAGCTGCACTATTTCCTTGTTGATTTTCTGTCTGGATGATCTGTCCATTGATGTGAGTGGGGTGTTGAGGTCCCCTGCTATTATTGTCTTGTTTTTAACATCTTCCTTTAGGTCTGTTAATAGTTGCTTTATGAATCTTGGTGCTCCTATGTTGGGTGCATAGATATTTATAAGCATTATTTCTTCTTGATGAAGTGTCCCTTTGATCATTATATATTGTCCCTCTGTGTCTCTCTTTACCTGTCTTATTTTGAAATCCACTTGGTCTGTTATAAGAATTGCAACACCTGCCTTTTTTTCTTTGCTATTTGCTTGAAGTATTGTCCTCGACCCCTTCACCCTGAGTCTGTGTTTGTCCTTGGGGCTGAGGTGTGTTTCCTGGAGGCAACAAATTGTTGGATCTTGTTCTTTAATCCATTTTGCCACTCTGTGTCTTTTTATTGGAGAGTTCAATCTGTTCACATTGAGAGTGATTATTGATGCATGTGGACTTAATGCTGTCAATCTGTCGCTCATTATCTTGTTTTCCTTAGTTTCTTTTCCTGTTTGCTTTAAACTACCCATTTAATACTGCAATTCCTTACGCTGGGTTTTTTAGATTTTTCCTTATTTATGATCTGTGACTCTGTTCTGTACTTTATTTTAGTGTCTACCTTGAAGTTTGTATTTAGAATCTCATGTATAATATAGTCTATTCTCTGGTGGTCTCTTACTTACTTGACCAATACTGATTTAGACCCTTTGCTCTTCCCCTCCTAAATAATTATTTTCATTTTTTATTCCAACTCGTCTTATTAATTTGTAGTTAGAGTGATAAGATCGTCCTTGCTTTGGTAGTTTCCTTACCTTTACCATAATGCTATAATTGAATAATTGCTATCCTGTTCTGGTTCTATCCATCAGTCTCCCTAGTCTGTGGATTGTGTCCCCTTTCTCCCTTTTTTCTTTTTTCAGGTATGAGAGCCTTCTTGAGGATATCTTGTAATGGAGGGCTTTTGGTTACAAATTCCCTTAACTTTTGTTTGTCTGGAAAGGATTTAATTTCTCCCTCATATCTGAAGGAAATTCTTGCTGGATAGAGTATTCTTGGCTGAAGATTTTTATCCTTTAAAGCTTTGAATATGTCACTCCATTCTCTCCTAGCTTGTAGGGTTTCTGTAGAGAAATCCGCTGACAGTCTGATAGGGGCTCCTTTATAGGTTATTCTCTTTTTTTTTCTTACTTCCCTGAGTATTTTTTCCTTATCTTTCCTTTTTGCCAATTTTACTACTATGTGCCTTGGGGTAGCTCTTTTTACATTGACAAATCCAGGAGATCTAAAACCCTCCTCTACACACATTTCTCCGTCGATCCCTAGATTTGGGAAGTTCTCTTCAATAATTTCATTAAGCACACTTTCTGCTCCATTTTCCTTTTCCATATTCTCGGGAATTCCTATGATCCTTATGTTCTTACTCCTCATTGAATCCATTATCTCTCAGAGATTTTCCTCATTTTTTTTTTAATTCTTAGTTCTCTTTCTTCCTCTGTCTGGAGCCATTCAGCCTGTCTATCTTCAATTATGTCAATTTTCTCTTCTATGGTGTCTACATGGGCATTCAGGGAATCCGTATTCTGTTTTATCTGGTCCATTGTGTTTTTAATCTCAAGTAATTCTGTTTGATTCTTCTTTATGATTTCAAACTCTTTTGTGAAGTAACTCCAGAACTCGGCTTGTTTCTCTATCTTTCTCTCTACCTCATTGAGTTTTTTGATTATAGCTGCTCTGAACTGATTATCACTTAGTTTACCTAGTTCCAAGTCCTCAGGACTTAATTCTATGTTTTTATTGTTTTCCTCTGGTCTGGGACTTTTATAAATTGCTGGATGGTAGAGGAGCGGTTTTTTCGCATGGTGGCAGAATTCGGTTGCAGTTACAGCCTGTCGCCACTAGATGGGGGTCGAGAGCCGCATGTTATGAGCTCTCCGCCTTGGGGCAAGATGGCGGCGCCCACTGGCTTTGCCGGGGGGGAGGGGCTGTTATTTTCACACGCCGGTCTGGGTTCAGATCAGTTCTGTTCTCTGGTCTCCCAAGGCCCTTGGTTTATGGGGTCCCCGCGGACGGAAGCTTTCCCCCCGTCAGCGGGTCTCCACTGAACCCAGGCAGGAGTCCTGGATGATCCCCCGGTCGTGCGGCCCCTCCCCTGCACCTTCCTGACCTGCTGCGCAGCGATCGCAGACTCTAGGGGAGGGAGCGATGTTCTCTCCTACTGTTCCAGTGCCTCCAAGGCTGTAAGTAGGGTTTATGATCTCCGCCTTCTTGGTATTGTAGGTCTCTAACGAGCTGGCATTATGTTTATTCTCTGAAATTCAGTTCTTCCAATCTTTTGTTGTATTTTGGAGAAGAGAGAATCCCGGGTCAGCTCACCCCGCCATTTTGCTCCGCCCCTTCTCCTGGATGCTGCATCTTGTCAAATGCTTTCTCTGCATCTATTGAGATGATCATGTGATTTTTATTCTTCATTTTGTTACTGTGGTGTATCATGTTGATAGATTTGCAGAAGTTGAACTATCCCTGTATCCCTGGAATAAATACCACTTGATCATGGTGTATGATCTTTCTAATGTATTGTTGTATTTGATTTGCTAGTATTTTGCTGAAAATTTTTGCATCAATGTTCATCAGTGATATTGAACTGTAATATTCTTCTTTTGGTTTTTGCTTGTCTGGTGTTGGTATCAGGATAACGTTGGCTTCAGGGAATGAGTTAGGAACCTTCCCATCCTCTTCAATTTTTTGGAAGAGTTTGAGAAGTTTACATATTGTCTCCTTTGAATGTTTTGTAGAACTCACCATGGAAACTGTCTGGTCCTGGACTTTTACTTTTTGGGAGATTTTTGATTACTGTTTTGATTTCCTTACTGGTGATTCGAATTTTATACTTCCTTTTGATTCAGTGTTGGAAGTTTGCATGATTCTAAGAATTTATCCCTTTCCTCTAGATTATCCAATTTGTTTTCATATAGTTTTGCATAGTGTTCTCTTATAATCTATTGCATTTCTGAGGTCTCCTTTGTAATTTCTCCTCTTTCATTTCTGATTTTATTTATTTGAGCCTTCTCTCTTTTGTTCTTGGTGAGTCTAGCTAAAGCTTTGTCAATTTTGTTTATCTTTGCGAAGAACCAGCTCTTGGTTTCATTGATTCTTTGTAATTTTTTTGTCTCTATTTTGCTCATTTCTGCTCTGATTCTTATTATTTCCTTCCTTCTGCTGATTTTGGGCTTTGTTTGCTCTTATTTTTCCAGTTCCTTTAGATACTCTGTTAGATTGTTTATTTGGGATTTTTCTTGTTTGTTGAGGTAGGCCTGCATTGCTATAAACTTCTCTCCTAGAACCGCTTTTGCTGTATCCCATACATTTTGGCATGTCATATTTTCATTTTCATTTTTCTCCAGGTAGTTTTTGAATTCTCCTTTGATATTTTCATTAACCCAATCTTTGTTCGGTAGTATTTTGTTTAATCTCCACGTTTTTGTGGCTTTTCTGATTTTCTTCCAGGAACTGATTTCTAGTTTCATACCTTTGTGTTCAGAAAAGATGCTTGGTATTATTTTGATCTTAAATTTATTGAGACGTTTTGTGGCCTAATATGTGATCAATCCTAGAGAATGTTCTGTGTGCATTTAAAAAGAATGTGTATTCTGTGGTTTTTGTATCTAATGTTCTATATATATGTACTGAGTCCATCTGGCCTAATGTGTCATTTAAGGCCAATATTTCCTTATTGATATTTCGTTTGGATGATCTATCCATTGGTGTAAGTGGAGTGTTAAAGTCCCCTACTATTTTTGTGTTACTATTTATTTCTCCTTTTATGTCTATTAATAATTGCTTTATATATTTAGGTGCTCCTCTGTTGGGTGCATAGATATTTACAAGTGTTGCATCCTCTCGTTAGGTTGTTCCCTTTATCTTTATGTAGTGCTCTTCTTTGTCTCTTGTTACTGTTTTTTATTTAAAGTCTATTTTGATCTCTGGTTTGTGATTACCATGAGGTCTTACCTCTCACCAAGATGCTCCCAGAGCCCTACCAGGTGAGTCTCTTTTCACCAAAGGACTGTGCACCTTTCTTTCTGGTGATTTGAGGTTGCTTTCTGAGATAGGTGAATTTGTGCATGGGCCCTTTAAGAACTGACATTTTTTGGCTTACATCTGATAGCTTTTCTCAGGGTATTCCCGGTTGTAGTTAATAGCCAAAAAAGCCGGATATTATGACCCTTGTCTCAGTTGTGCTGAGTCTGAAGAATTCTTATAGTGGTAATGTGCCCCTGCTAAGGTCCCCACTTCTCCAGGAAAGGCTGCGTACCTCATGGTGGCTCCCACTTGGCTATGAAGGTCCACAGCTCATGAAGGTGGCTTTTTCTTTTTCTCTAGAGGGAATTTCTGCCTCAGTCAGGACTGTCCTTTGTAGTGGGGGTTCTTTTTATCCAGTTTTCACTTCTCTCTCTGGGGTAATTTTTCCAAGAATAGTTGTAACCTGGTTGTGTTCATGGGAGGAGGTGAGTTCAGAGTCTGCCTACACTGCCATCTTGACAAGATCCTGCCCTCAGTTTTTCATAAACTATTTACTACATATTTAGGTTTCTTTTTTCTTTTAATTGAAATATATTGACATATAACATTCTGTAAGTTTGAGGTGTACCATGTCTCGGTTTGATGCATTTATATAGTACAGTATGATTACCACCGAAGAGTTAGCTAACACCTTTATCATGACTCATAATTATCATTTCTTTTTTGTGTTGAGACTAATTGTCTCTTAGCTACTTTGAAATTTATAAATATAGTATTGTTACTATAATTACTATGTTGTGCATTAGATCTCCAGAATTTATTTATCTACTAGTTGCAAGTTTGTAGTCTTAAAAAACTTCTCCTCAACTTCCCCACTCCCCCTCCACGACCTTGGTGACCACCATTCTACTCCCTTATTTTACAATTCAATTTTTTTTCAGATTCCACACATAAGTGATATCATACAGTATTTGTCTTTCTCTGTGTGACTTATCTCACTTAGCATAACGTCCTCAAGTTCCATCTGTATTGTTGCAAATAGCAGAGTTTCCTTCTTTCTCATGGCTGAATAATATTCCATCATACATATGTACCACATCTTCTTTATTCATTCATCTGTTGATGGACACTTAAGTTGTTTCCATGTCTTGGCTATCATGAATAATGCTGCAATGAACATACCCATGCAGATATCTCTTTGAGATACTGATTTCAGTTCCTTTGGATATGTACTTATGAATAGGATTGCTGGATTGTATGGTAGTTCAATTTTTAATTTTTAGAGGAACTTCCGTATTGTTTTCCATAATGATTGTACCAATTTACATTTGTATAAACAGAGGGAATGAGGATTCCCTTTTCTTCACATCCTCACCAGCATTTGTTATCTCTTGTCTTTTTGATAAAAGCCATCCTAATAGGTATGAGTTAATATATCATTGTGGTTTTGTTTTGTATTTCCCTGATGCTTAGTGATGTGGAACATCTTTTCATATACGTATTAGCCATTTATGTCTTCTTTGGGAAAATGTCTATTCAGGTCCTTTGCCCATTTTTTATTTGGATTATTTGTTTTTTGGCTGATGAGTTGTATGAGTTCTTTATATATTTTAAATATTAATCCCTTATTAGATAAATGGTATGTGAATATTTTCTCCTATTCTTTAAGTTACCTTTTCAATTTATTGACTATTTCCTTTGCTGCTTAGAAGCTTTTTAGACAATGTAGTCCCACCTTTTTATTCTAGTCCTTCTTGCCTGTGTTTTTGATCCAAGAATTTATTTCCTTGGTCTAGCTTAGTGTTTCTTAGAGGAAAAACTTATTGTAAACAATAAACAAATTCAGAGCCTTGGGGAAGTGAAAGCCACTAGAGTATAATCATGTTATCAAACTCTATTCTTCACAAGTCATAATTCCTTTTTTATTCCTTAGCCAATGTCATTCCTATAGAGAAATTTTAATATTGCTTTTTAATTTTTTAAGGATAACAGTATGTATGAAGACTGAGGATATTTATTTAATGAAACCTCTGTTAACAACAAAAGTCAGGTAAGAGACAGATGTTACTAAAATATTTTGGTTAAATGTTACAAAATTTTCTACAACATAAATTTTGAGTTTGCAGAAAAAAGCAAGAATGTAATAAAATATATTGACAAATAGAAAGACATTGAACTCTCTCAATATTTAATTTGGAAATCTCTGTGCCATTATGAAAATTATGTGAGATTTAAAAAGAAATGCTATTATTTCTAATTTTAGCTACTCTCCCTACTTACTGTGTATTCCTTTTTTTCTCTCTTAAATTGTGCTAATAATGATAACTCTCATAGTTTTTGCCAGATTTCCCTGAGAGAGAATCTTTTATAGGATTTTGCGATATCTAAAATTATAAACAGCAGTTTGCTTTTATTTTCCCTTATGTCTAGTAAATTCTGGCACATGGTAGAAATTTACTACAAGTTTTGAGTGAATAAATGTGGATATGTCATTATCCTGTTGCTATAGAGTCATTATTGTTAGTGTATATTATGAACTTGGAAAAGATTAAGAGAAGGAAAAGTAACTTACTGGATCGTGAAAGCCCAGAACTTTTGCAGAATAGTTGCTCCAAAAATGTAAAACTCAAGAAATTTCACATTGGCAGGTCATTTATAATTACACAACACTATTAGTTGTTCAAAATATTATACACGTTTCAGTGATGGAAGGAAAATATATGAATGCCTTGCTGAATGGATCTTTTAAAAAGTTTTATTAACACTCTAGGAAAATAAATAATGGATCACAGATCGTCTTAATGTTTACCTTTGGTAAGTTTGTTTATTCACATAGTATGTTTTCAAGCAAGCTGTCAGATGGGGAATCTATCTCTATATATTGTTTCATTATATTGCAATGGGTAATCATCGTTAATTTTTTGACATTATATTTAGTCTTTAATGGCTTTTAAAATTTAAAAGCTAATAGGGGCTGGCCTGGTGGTGTAGTGGTTAAGTTCACATACTCTGCTTCAGCAGCTCAGGATTTTCAGGTTCGGATCCCAGGCATAGACTTACACACTGCTCATCAAGCCATGCTGTGACAGCATCCCACCTACAAAATAGAGGAAGATTGGCACAGGTGTTAGCACAGGGCCACTCCTCCTCAAGCAAGAAGAGAAAGATTGGGGGCTGGCCTGGTGGTGCAGCAGTTAAATTTGCAAGTTCCGCTTTGGCTGCCTGGGCTTCGCCGGTTTGGATCCTGGGTGCAGACATGGCACCACTTTTCAGGCCATGCTGTGGCAGGCATCCCACGTATAAAGTAGAGGAAGAGAGGCATGGATGTTAGCTCAGGGCCAGTCTTCCTCAGCAAAAAGAGGAGGATTGGCAGCAGACATTAGCTCAGGGCTAATCTTCCTCAAAAAAAAAAAAAAAGAGAAAGATTGTCAACAGATGTTAGCTCAGGGCCAATCTTCCTCACACACATAAAATATACATATATAAAAGCTAGTAAAAACTTTTTTGATTATTTAAAAAAAAATTCTTGGTCATTTTTATTTCCTTCTTTATACTTTTCATTTTTTATGATAATATTTATTTAGACATTAATAGATCTTTTTTAGAGCAATATTAGGTTAACAGAAAAATTGATATGAAAGTACAGAGAGTTCTCACTTTCTCCTCCCTGACACACACAGTTTCTCTTATTATTTATCTTGTATTAGTGTGGTATATTTGTCATGATTAAAGAACCAATGTTGATACAGATATATCTCAGAATTATCAGGTGTTCGCTTCTAGACCACCACAATAAAGTGAATATCTCAATAAAGAGAGTCACACAAATTTTTTGGTTTCCCCGTGCATGGAGAAGTTATGTTTACACTATGCTGTAGTCTATTAATTGTGCAATAACATTATGTCTAAAAAAAAAGTGTATACCTTAATTGAAAAGTACTCTATAGCTAAAAATTTCTAACCATCACTCAAACCTTCAGTGAGTCACAATCTTTTTCATTTGTGAAGGGTCTTGCCTTGATGTTGGTGACTGCTGACTGGTCAGAATGGTGTTGCTGAAGGTTCAGATGTCTGTAGTAATTTCTTAAAATAAGACAACAACGAAGTTTGCTGCATTGATTAACTCTGCCTTTCATGAACAATTTCTCTGCAGCATGCGATGCTGTTTGATAGCATTTTATCCAAGTAGGACTTTCAGAATTGGAGACAATCTGCTCAAACTCTGCCACTGCCTTTATCAACAAAGTTTATGAAATATTCGAAATCCCTTATTGTCATTTCAACAATCTTTAGAACATCTTCACCAAGCATAAATTCCATCTCAAGAAAACACTTTATTTACTTTACCTTTAGGGGAGATTTGCTTATTGTATTCTTATCTTGTAAAGAAAAATGCATGCAATTAGAAAGAAAGACTTTAAAGTGTTTTGCCCTTTTTTGTTTGAAAAGGCAAAGATCATATGTACTTCTACTTCATGGATGACTTCTCACCTTAAACCTCATAAATCAACGTCTGCTAGCTTCAAACTTTTCTTCTGCAGCTTCCTCACCTCTCTCCTCCTTCATAGAACTGAAGAGAGTTAGGGCCTTGCTGTGGATTAGGCTTTGGCTTAAGAGAATGTTGTGGCTGGTTTGATCTTCTATCCGGACCACTAAAACTTTCTTCATATCAGCAATAAGGCTGTTTTGCTTGCTTATCATTCATGCATTCACTGGAGTAGCACTTTTAATTTCTTCCAAGAACCTTTGCTTTGCAGTCACAACTTGGCCAACTGTTTGACGCAAGAGACCTAGCTTTTGGCCTGTGTTGACTTTGGACATGCCTTCCTCACTAAGCTTAATCATCTCTAGCTTTTGATTCAAAGTCAAAGATGTGTGACTCTTCCTTTCACTTGGACACTTAGAGGCCATTGTAGGAATATTAATTGGCCTAATTTGAATATTTTTATGTCTCAGGGAATAGAGATGCCTGAGGAGAGGGAGAGAGGTTGGGAAATGCTGATTGCTGGAACAGTCAGAACACACACAACATTTATTGATTAAATTCACTATCTTATATGGGTGTGGTTCATGGTGTCTCAAAACAATTACAATAGTAACGTCAAAGATCACTGATCACAAATTACCATAAAAAATATAGTAATAATGAAAAAGTTTGAAATATTGTGAGAATTATCAAAATGTGACACTGAGACACGAAATGAGCAAATGCTATTGGAAACCTGGTGCCGATAGACTTGCTCAATGCAGGATTGCCACAAACCTTCAAGATTTATAAAAAGCACAATATCTGCAAAGTAAAATAAAGTGAAGCACAAGAAAATGAGGTATGCCTATACATTATGATTATCTAAAGTCCATATTTTACATTAAGTTTCACTGTTGCGTTGTACCTTCTATGAGTTTTTTTTACACGTATCCATCATTTCTGTATGATACAGAATAATTTCACTAACCTAAAAATCTCCTATGTTCCACCTCTTCATCCCTCTGTCCCCCTAAACTCCTGGTAACCACTGATCATTTCACTTTTTACGGTCTTCATAGTTTTGTCCTTCCCAGATTGTTGTATAATTGAATTCATATAGTCTATAGCATTTTCAAATTGACTTTTCACTTAGCAATATGTTTTTAAGGTCCTTCATGTTTTTTTGTGGCTCTGTAGCTTATTACTTTTTATTGCCGACTAACACTCCATTGTGTGGATGTACCACAGTTTGTTTACCCTTTCACTTGTTAAAAGACATCTTGGTTGCTTCCAAGTTTTAGCAATTATGAATAAAGATGCTATAAACATTTCTGTGCAGGTTTTTGTGTGGATCCAAGTTTTCAAATCAGTTAGATAAATACCTTGAGAGCAATTGCTGGATCGTGTATTTTGGTTTTGTAAGAAACTCCCAAACTGTCTCCTCTTTTATGGAATGCTTTCATCACATCAGCTTTTCTACCAAACTTACCCCTTGATAAAGGCGCTGCTATCCTCCTTAGAAACAAGAGAGAAGCACACCTGCAACCTGGCAATAACTCTTACTCCTCCTTCTTCCTCATCTCCTTTATCTGATCACTAAATAAGACAAGTGAATACGATCTCTTAATTATCTATTTTATATGTATGTTTCTCTCCACCATTGCTCATATTATTCCAAAAATATTTTAGGTAATATTTACATTTTTCTCAAAATTAGTTTATGATTCCTCATTGTCTTCAAGGTAAAATCACACTTCAGTGTGTTCTGTGTAATCATATTTGAGATATTTTCCATAATCCTCATTTCCTAACATTGCATCTAATATTCCATGCATCTAATATTCCAGAGACAGAGATGAACCCTTAACTCTTCAAATGGACTCTCAAAATACAAATTTTCACATAATTTCCCCAAAGCCTGGAATGACCTTGCTCCTTCTATATTTATTGCGGTTACCGAATGTCTTTATTTCTATAACAATTTACGTAAACATTATTTCTTCTATAAAATGTACTTTAACCCTCTTAAAAGAGTTATCTAGCATTTACACTATAATTTTTCTAACTTTGTACGATTGTGCTAGAATTAATCACATGTTGTCAGTTCTTTTGACTCTTTACCATACTGTCAACACCCTGAAGACAAAGATCTCTCCTTTTCAACTATATAGATCCCAAACAACTGAAACTATGCCTAACAGGTAGTAAATACTCACTAATTATTTGTTGAATGAGTGACAGTGAATTATACAATGACTGAGAGACCTGAAGGAATTTATTTAGTAAACGTCACAAAGAAACTTCACCGTTAGGGGAGATTAGCTTATTGTATTCTTCTCTTGTAGAGAAAAAATAAAAAAAAAATGCATGCAATTAGAAAAAAAGACTTTAAAGGGTTTTGCCCTTCAGTTATTTGAAAGGGCAAAGATGATACGAACTTCTGCTTCATACAACTTGTGAAAGAGAAAATATTTCTTTCATGGACAGAGAAAAATGTGACTGATTTCTAAAAAAGCTAAAAAAAAATAAGTAAAAGAAAAAAAACTATAGATTATTGCTTTGTGAAGTGATGAATAAAAAGAATTCTAAGAAGAAAATTTAAGTCAAAATGATTAAAGATTTAATACGTTTCAAAATAATTTTATAATTTCAGTGATATTCCAGGGAGAGATGTTTTTCAGTGAGTGATAATTTTTCTCTGAATAATAAACATTAAAAAGCAACATAGAGTGTAGATTTTTTCTGTTTAGTTTAGTTTTATATTTTTGCCCAAACTTTGCAACATATTTAAATTCTTTTACCTAGGCTGGGAGCACATCATGGAAAATGGAACACATTTTGAATTAGCAGGCTTATACAGAAATTTTGCTTACATATGGATTGGATTCTATTGAAAGTTCGCTAAGTGTATCTTTTGCTGCAGTATGCTTTGATGAATTAATAGTAAATGTGCTAATAAACAAAAAAATAATGCCCTTGCAGAAGTAAAAGGCACATAAGGGGGAATAAAAGTACATTTTATATGTTGGGTCTCCATTGTAAACTGATCTGCCAATACTACTAAGTTCTCCTACCCCTGGGAAAACATATGTCTCTTATCTAGTGCGCTTAAGAAGACACACTTGTTTCAAATGGTAGAGGGAATTGTGAGGCAAATGAACAAACAAACAAAACTTGGATCAGTGATGCACTCCTTAAGGGTCTCTGAGAAACTGAGAAACTGCTTAAAAATGTTTCAAATTTGACTGAAATTTAAAATTCAATTCTTTAATGCCCTAGGGAAGTTGGTTGTTTACACAAAATTTATTTCAATTTCAAAAGTAAATTAATAAATTTCCTCTGGTTAATTTTGGTAGCATACATCTGTGTACATACATTAAAAATTCCACCTATATGATATCCTCTTAATTATTGGTAGTAAATTTTAATTATCTGTTCTAGAGAATGGCAAACTTTTCCTTTAAAGCATCAAATAATAAATATTTTAGATTTTGTGGGCCATTTGGTCTCTATCCCAGTCACACCTCTGCTGGTAGAGCATGAAAACAGCCATAGACAGTTCATAACCACCGGATATGACTGTTCTGATGAGATTTTATTTACAATAGCAGATGGCAGGCAGGATTTGGCCATCAGGTTACAGTTTGCTGACCCTTGGTATGCATTGCCAAATGTCCCCTGGTGTTGGGGCCAAAATCATACCCAATTGAGAAATACTGTTCTAAAGAGACCAGGGCCACCACAGTCATGGGTGCCTGTTGTATTATAGTTTGTATATTTAAGGAATTCTATATTTTAAAATAATATATATTTTTAAGATGTGTTCTCTGACTAAAAGTGCGGGAAGTTTAGTGAGAAACTCAGAAAATAAGCACCATGAGGGCAAGAACTCTGTAATGACTATTCATCACTTTAGCTGCAAAACAGCAACATAGCTGACATAGAGTGAGCTATCAATAAACATTTGTTGAATAAGTAAATGAAAAGAAGGTTATAAAAATAACTACATATAGACCTGGCATTTGAGGTATGTGCCAGTTATGAAGTCATTATCTGTTTCCTTTAAACACACTTTACTACACTCTTGGACTCTGCAATCCACATTTTCCTTGGCTAGATAGCTCCCTGTTAAGTCTCTGCCAATAAGAGGGTGATAGACACTAGAAGGCTGAAAGAGAAGAAAGGTATATGCACCTTGTTTTGGTCATTTGTTTCCTGTACCTGTCAACACTATCTTAGCAGAACTTCTTTATCCTAACCATGGCACTTTGTTCCATTAGCAATAGTCTCCACAACACTTATGAAACCAGAACCATAGAACCTAATGAGAGGCATCTTCTCCTCAGACATCTGAGTTTCAGCTTGAAGGGCCCCTCCTCTAAGTTTCTTAAGATTTAAAAATTCTAATCCCTTTTGTTTTTCCAGCCTTAGGCAAGTAGTTGCTTCCTGTTGTTGTCTTCCTAAGGAAATACCTTCATGTACATTTTTTTGTCCTTTCAATTATTCAATACGTAGTGAACAAACCTTCATATTAAATTATCTTTGCTAAGGTAACTACTGTAGTTTCTATGCTCAGGCTGAACTCTGAATTATACAAGCTCAATGAATACAAAAACGTGGACTGCATTCATTCCATTGGCAGTACAATGGAGATAGGAGGGTCAAAATAATTTAATTAAAAATTTCTAATTGGTTCCTGAAAAATGTATAGGTGTTTGGCAGATTAATTATGTAAGCAGTAAGGGCATTTGAGGAAAAGAGAATAAGGCTCTTGAGCAAAACACAGAGCTGCAAAATAGCATGGCAAATTTAGAGAATATGATAATGGTTTAGTAGGTGGATGAGAGAGATTAGGTGTGAGCACCATGGAGCTAGTGGATATCCTCAGGTATCAGTCATTCATTCAATCACTGTGCTGGTTTTATGGACTACATAAAATAGAATATGACCCTAAAGGTGTGACAATTTTGGTCTGGTTGAAAGATTGATATTAATTTTACAGAGAACAATATAATTTAAAAATCCCCAAAAGAGAAAGAAATGGAAATTCAGAAAGGTAGGATGGAGAATTAATAAGAAAACTGATTTAAACTAAGGTGTGGAAAGGAAGTCTTTTTTGATGCAAGGACATTTAGGCTAAGACCCAAATAGGGAAGTGGATTTGGCCAGAATTAGTAAGGAAGGGAGTTTGCTATAAGTTTGGGCATTATTCTGTGGCTTGGTAGATGAATTTATGTATGGAAGTTGTGTGGTCACAGTTGCGTTTTAAAAAGGTTATCTTGGTAGCATGAAGAATAGATTGAAATAGAATAGCTTGTGCTCTCCTCAAACTATGTCATAGGCAAGTGATAGTGAGAGAGTCATGGACTTTCACAACACAAGCAGAGAGGATGGAATGACTATGAGTGCAGTTCTGGAGATAGACGTGAGAGAGTAATTGCATGAATATCGGAGATCTGGGGAGGGAGGCTAAAGGAGTCAGCTATAATAACCATGCTCTGAATTTGGTGATGATGTGCATTAGATAATGCTATTCACCAAGATTAGAAGCATAGGAGGATAAAGGACAAACGGTTTGTTTTCAAACTTAGGGATATGTCTATTAAATAAAGATAGTCATTTATTTCTGTTATTCAACTCTTCTATATCCTTGCTAATGTTCTGTCAGATTGATCTTTTAGTTGCTGAGAGAGGTGTTTTAAGATCTCCAAATGTGGTTATGGATTTTTGTAGGTTTGGAATTTTGATAATAGTAGTTTTATGTATTTTCATCCTTTGTTTTTAGCTACATGAGTTTAGAATCACTGTATCCTATTAATCTAAAATTCTTTGACTAGCCAACCGCACTACTTTTATCTATTACATTTCCTCTCTATTACTATATCTGAGCCACACTGTCCTCTCTATTGTTTTTACAATACACCTAGCTCCTTTCTTAGACCTTGTACAAGTACTTACTTTCCCGTCTTCTTGAATAATCTTTACTATCCACGCTTTTCTTGAAGTGTCATTTGAAATGTCAACTTATTATATAAATCTTCTCTGGGAACTTTATGCAAAATAGCACTTCCCTACATCAAAGTCCATCCATCTGCCATGCTTTACTTTTATTTCTGGCTGTTATCAGAGAATTGTTTATTTGTTTATTGTTTGTTGATCCCCAGTAGAACATGAGCTCCCTGCCAACCAGAACTTTGTCTGCTTTTTCTCTCTTGTGTCCCTGGTGTGTAGCATATTGTAGAAACTTTATAAATATTTGTTGAAGAACAGACATGAATTAAATATTTAACACTACACAATAGCTCTAAGTCTAATAATAGCTTTTGTTTAAAGTCTATTTTTTATCTTATTAGTGAAGCCCAGTGTTCTCAACTGGGGGTGTTTTTGTAATCCAGGGGTCATCTTATAATGTCTGGAGACATTTTTGGTTGTCACAACTTGGGGTGATGGTACTACTGGCATCTAGTGCATAGAAGCCTGCGATATTGCTAAACAACTACAAGGACAATCCCTCATAACAAACAATTATCCAGCCCCAAATGTCGACAGTGCAACTGTTGAGAATTCCTGATGTAGCCATAACAACTTCGTTTAGATTGGAATTTTCTTGTTGTACAATTTTACATTATTTTAATTTCAACTCTTTTGTGAGCTTATGATTGGAATATATATTCATTAAAAAATTGCCTAGGTTTTTACTTTTATATTTTACCTGAATAGTTAATCTTTTTACATTCACCGTGATGCTTGATATATTTGGAATACTTTTTACATATGCTGATTGTTTCTTCTTTTCATTTTCTCCTTTCCTGCACTTTTTTATTGATAAGAGAATGTTTTTAGAGTTTTTAAACTTTTCATCAAAGTATAATATACAAACAAAAATGCACATAAGTGTACAGCTCAGTGAATTTTCACAAGTTGAATATACTTACATGTCCAGTACTCAGATTAGGGACAGAGTATCAACATTGTTCCAGAAGCCCCCTCATGCTCCCTTCCCATCTCTAGCCACTCAAGAAGAACCACTATTCAGATTTCTAGCAGCATAGATGAAGTTTTCCTTTTGAGGAAGATTAGCCCTGAGCTAACATCTGCCACCAATCCTCCTCTTTTTGCTGAGAAAGACAGGCCCTGAGCTAACATCTGTGCCCATCGTCCTCTATATGATATGTGAAATGCCCGCCACAGCATGGCTTGACAAGCAGTGCACAGGTCTGCAATCGGGATCTGAACCTGCAAACCCCGGGCCGCCGAAGCCGAACGTGTGAACTTAACCTCCGCGCCACCAGGCCAACCCATGAGGTTTGGTTTTTTTTGTGTTTTAGATAAAGCAATTTGTAGAGTATGTATCCTTTTTTGTCTAAGTTTTTATTTTTTGTTATGTTTATAAGAATCATCTTTATTTTTCTATGTAGTTGTACTTGTCTATTCTTGTTGATCTATTGTATTTTATTTGTGAATAAATCATGGTTTACTTACTCATTTTATGGTTGATAGGTATTTGAATAGGTAACAGCTTGGGACTAATATAAATAGTACTGCTATGTACACTAGTACTCCTCTTTTGGTAAACCTATGTGCACATTTCATTTGTGGCTATACCTTCAAGCACAATCATCAAATAGTTTTCCAAACTGATTGTATAAACATGTATTCTGACAAACAGTATACCGAATTCTGGCTGTTCCACATACATACCAACACTTGATGTTTTCATCTTTTTCATTTTAGACATTCTGGTTTTTAGACTTGTGGCATTGTGGTTTTCACTGGCATTTTATTGATGGCTAATGAAGTTGAACAATATTTTTATGTATATTAATTAGATATTTTGATAATATCTTTTTTTGGTGAAGTGTCTTTTAAATCCTCTTTTCTTCTTTTTTTTCCATTGTCTGACATGTTTTAAAATTCTCTTCTTAGAGTACTTTATTCGTTTTGAATTTGTCAAGTATGTGTATTATGAATATTCTCTCCCTCTCTTTGGGTTGTCAATAAGTTGCTTTTTAATTTCTTTATTTCTCCTTTATTGGTTTGGAGTACATGCATTCTATTTCAATTATTTTAATGATTACCCTTAACATTTTAACATACACAGAATTCCAAAGCAAATAATTTTCTCTACACCGCTCCCAAAGGATATATACTTTAAATTTATTCACTCATCTCATGAGAGATATGCCATCTTTTTCTAGTACTTTACATCTTTTTTAGCCCTACAAATTAGACATGAGTTTATCTTTGTTCTATAGAGTCCATGTTTCCTAAAATTTACCCACATAGTGAACCTTTTCTTGCTTTTCAGTTCTTCTGTGTTAAATTTGCTTCCTTCTGAAATGGTGCTTTAGAACAGTGATTCTGAAATATACCATACATAAGAATAACTGGAGGGCTTGTTAAAACACAGATTGCTGGGCACCTGGTGTATACCCAAGCTCCATCTAGGAAGACACTGGTGACCTGGAGCAGGCCAGTTCTCTGGAGGGAGAATGTGGAGATGGCACCCACTGGCCTCCCTGGTCTCCAGGGAGAATCGCAGTCAGCTCCTAGATGTGTGCTGAATTAGAAGCCTAACCCTGGGGCCGACCCCGTGGCGCAGCAGTTAAGTTTGCACGATCTGCTTCTAAGCGGCCTCGGGTTCACGGGTTTGATTCCCGGGTGCGGACATGGCACCGCTTGGCAAGCTATGCTGTGGTAGGCGTCCCACATATAAAAAAAAGTAGAGGAAGATGGGCACGGATGTTAGCTCAGGGCCAGGCTTCCTCAGCAAAACAAGAGGAGGACTGGCTTCCTCAAAAAGAGAAAAAAAAAGAAGCCTGACCCTCCAGCAGTGGCAACTTTTTCTTTTTAATTGAGTGCATAATAGTTTATATCGATGTGAGAATTCAGTTGTACACTATTTCTTGACTGTCACAACATAAGTGCTCCCCTTCACTCCCTGTGCCCACCTTCTCCCCTTCCCTTGGTAACCACTGAACTGTTTTCTTTGTCCCAGTACTTGTTTATATTCCACATATGAGTGAAATCATCTGGTGTTTGTCTTTCTCAGACTGGCTTATTTCGCTTAGCATAATTGCCTCTAGGTCCTTCCATGTTATTGCAAATGGGATGAATTTGTCCTTTTTCTGTCTGAGTAGTATTCCATTGTATATATATATATCACGTCTTCTTTATCCAGTCATTGGTTGATGGACACTTGGGTTGCTTCCATGTCTTGGCTATTGTGAATAGTGCTGCAATGAACATAGGGATGCATATGTTACTTTGGATTGTTGATTTCAAATTGTTTGGGTAGATACCCAGTAGTGGGATAGCTGGGTCATATGGTAGTTCTACTTTTAATTTTTTGAAGAATCTCCATACTGTTTTCCATAGTGCTCGCACCAGTTTGCATTCTCACCAGCAGTGTGTGAGGGTTCCCTTCTCTCCACACCCTCTCCAACATTTGTTATTTTTAGTCTAAATGATTATAGCCATTTTAACAGCCATAAGGTGTCTAATCATCAGGGAAATGCAAATCAAAACGGCAGCAGCTTTTGAAGTATTCATTCAAGCCTTTCCCAAGGAAAGACGGAGATGAGTGTTTCTGTCTGCTCCCTCTATGCTGACCCTGAACCTCTGTGTTGGATAGCCCCAGTGAATCCTCAAAAGACAGGTAAGAACTATTTCTTTGTATTGTCTTGTGGGTCTCATGGATGCAAGCCCAACTGTCTTTCAGGGCTAGATGTTTTAGGGGCCTGTCCCTCAGGTGGAAGTCTTAATGTTGGGGTGCTAGATATTGGGTCCAATCCCTTGACTTCTCAGGGAGAAGCTGGGAGTTGTGAGTTCTCTGACTGTATGTCGCTGTGCTCGGGATGTGGTTTATGGTGAGAGTGTGTCTCAGCCTTTCCAACCCATTTCAGTGTGGGTATTTTCTTGTTCACCCAAAGCATAGGAGTCACTCAGCTGGTTTCTGTATTTCTTTTGGTGGAAATTGTTTCATGTATACCTACAAATTTGGTGTGTCTGTCGGGGGAGGTGAGTTCAGGAGCCTCCTATTTCACCATCTTGGAACAGAACCCTGTCACTCTTTTCACTCATTTCTTAATGCTCTCATCAAACCTGTTCCTGCACAGTAATCCCCATCTCAATAAATGGAATCTCATTGCTTCAGGAGCTTAGATCAAAAGTTGGTAAGTTTTTAAAATATTTTCTTATATTATATTTTTTACTCATATTCTTCTCCCCTCACTCTCCAATTTCAAGCTACATTGACCATCTCGTGTTCCTCAAACCAACTGTTCCTAAAACAGACCAGCAACCTCTTCTCCTTAGGGCCCTTGCATTTACTCTCTGCTCAGCTCTTCCTCTAGGTATATTCATGACTGAGTTCCTCCCTTGCCTCCTTCAGGTCATTATTCCTATGACACTTAATCTGCAAGACTGTCCCTGGACACATGATAAAATTGGAGCCCATTCTATCACATTTCCTATCCTCGTTACCTGTTTAATTTATTTTCTGAACATGTACCACTATCTAAAATACTATATATTGTACTTGTTCAGTGTCTGGAGTGTAAGCTCCACGAGGGGAAGGATTCTTTTCTCTTATACTCAATACTAGGTTTCTAGTGTCTAGAACAGTGCCTGACACAAAAAATATGGTTAATAAATTTTTATTGAATAAATAAATTGACCTGAAGGATCATAGTCTTTCATTTTCCTTGTTCTCTGTAATTACCTGATCCTCTTTTGTGTTTTAAACTTTTTTTATTCTTCACATTTTTATAATTTTCTTTTTCCCTCTAAGTTAAAGAAAGAGATGATAAATTTTGTGTGGTAGTGCTATATCCTATTCAAATTATGTCCTCTTAAAAACTAGTTTTAAGTTATCTAATGCAAGGAGATGATTATTTACTCATTTATCAATTTCTATAATAAGATCTTTATAATATGAATCTATTCTACAGAATTAATGAGGTATTTAATGCAAAGTCTGGTACATGCTCAATAAATATTATTTTATTAATTAACAATGTAAATTTTTCATTAGCATTTTACTTTTCCCAAATTCATAGACTATATCATCATTACTTAGTCTTCCTTATTGTACATATTGCTCAAATATTTCATTATTTATATCTTATTCTTTCTTTATATTTAATTTCTTAGACCTTTGAAGATAAATTATGCCTTTGAAACCTAAATCATGGTTGCAATTCTCTATATTTCTACTTTTTTGAGTAGCTCTGGTGATAAAGCTTTTAAAGAAATGCTCATAATACATAGGTTCTCAATAGTTACTTTGTCTTACTGATAATAGAAAATTTTCTTAAAATCCAGAATGTATTACTATATAAAATATATATTTGAAAGCAAAAAAACAACAACAAAATTTGTAATATATCTTGTGCTGCTTTAGTTACATATATAGATGTTCCAAAATGTGTCATGAAAGCTGAGGAGATAAAGAAAAAGCTAAACAAGGAGAGACTTCAACTCGTCATTAAAGGAAGCATGCTGTTTCAGCAAATGACAAAAATGGGATGCTTCAATGGGGAGGATCTGGGATGAATTAACTAGACATTTGCATCAATAATAGAGAACTAACATTCGTCAAAACTATTATGTTTCAGTGGAAAAGAGAGTAGAACGTATAGGTAGATATTTTTGCTTTATGAATGCCAATTCTTGAACTGTAAGCCTGAACACACATCAGCATTTCTTCTGAATTGTAGTGAGTTTGGAATGTATGCTTAATGAATCATGGGGAATCTTTTTAATGATTTTAGAAAACATCTAAAAAGTAGTACAAATTTGCTAAGGAAGATTTCCATCATCAAAGACTTGCATAGGGCAGTCGGATGTGGATTATTCTTAAAACAATTGTAATTTGTTAAAAGTAATCCCCTCATTCAGAAGAGATGAAAGCTGTTATAAGCGTCCTTTTGTCTATTTAATTAGTCCTTGTTTTAAATCCTCTACATAGCCCTGAAGAACTGATTTGTACACTAGTGAAATCCATTAACTGGGGGAAATGAAGTGTTGGAGCAACTAAAACCTGTGCAGAAGAGGCTTTAGGAGGTTGGGTAATAGAGTCATGGATATTTCTAGAAGTCACTGTGTTTTGGTGTGGGAATGCTGTGGAAGGAGCTGATGTACAGCCAGTCTTGGATCAATTCCCGGTAAGGGGTGATAAATATGTGCTTATAAAGCTATTCAGTAAATGTTTAAAAATTATATTATTAATTTCTTGTTAACATCTTGTGTTATATCTTAAAATAATCCTCATGTAGACTATAAACTGATTCATGGCAAGGGTTATGTATGATAATTTTTATATAATTCACAGTGAAGCACATATCACTCGTAACAGAAACTAAATATCTAATAAATCATGAATGCCACATTAGGTGTCTCTGAATCTTAATTTAAAGGAGATGCTAAGCATTTTTCTTGTTAACTTGCATAATTAGTTTGGAAAGAGGAACAGTATTTGGAAGCTATTCTTGTATCTTACATTCTAGTATCTTGTAGATAAGTTTCTCAGGAACAAAAAGCCATCATCTGGAGAACTGGCTGACAACCGCTTTTACGAATTTCACTTCTCATGAGGAAGTACGTTACAATGCAATGCACTACTCTACAAGATCTGTTGTAAAGAACATTTAGAATTTTGAAAATAAGTTTTTATCCCAGACACATCTACTTAAGCCCTTCCCCTTTTCCAAGGGCAAAGAATACCTTGTATTTATGATGTGTTTACATGCTTTAGAACTGATCTGTAAGAAACCCATATCTTTTTAAGGAAGAAGAAAAGAAGAGGATGATTAGGAGATCCACTGAATAGATGCAGCAGCAAAATATCACACCAAGTACTGCATGTTTGCATCTGCAGGGGAGAGAGACATACACAGAGAGAATGAGAGAGAGAGAGAGAGACAGAGAGAGATTTTAGCCAAAGATATTAAAGATTAAATTTAAAATATCGCCCCCCAAAAACTAGAGTAAGAACAGTACACTAATCATTCCTTTTTTATAAAAGAGCACAGATTTTGAGGTGGAATATGTATATAGGTTTCTCAAAAGGACAGTATCTCT